>NC_028357.1:53360266-53561396 GCF_000741045.1 Vigna radiata var. radiata | reverse complement strand
AATGACACAATGATATCATCATGAACCAATTACACAATAACACGTATGATGATGTTAAAATATTGTCAAAAAATATTGTCTAAGTATCTTTATCCATATATATATATATATATATATATATATATATATATATATATATATATATATATATATATATATATATATATATTCTCTGAGTTAGTTCACATGTGAAGAAAGAAAATGGGGACAGTCCTCAGGGTTGCAGGTCTGAAGAGTAGCAGAGACATGATGGTGATGAAGTTTCTGTATCTATGGCATTTATCAGTTCAAAGTTCTCATCAAAGAACAAAATTTAATTATCAATCAAGAGAATGGCATCGTGCTAGACACCCCATCTGATTTAAGTTTCAGTATCACTATTCTTGGTAGGATTCTGCATCATTTATCAAACCATACACGTTAGGTAGACACTGGCTGATGTCTGATTTCACCCAAAACTATGATGTACTAGCTAGATATATATATATTCACTGTTGAAGATAAGCTTTTATTTGTTATCAAT
The DNA here is from genome assembly GCF_000741045.1 of Vigna radiata var. radiata. Taxonomy (NCBI): domain Eukaryota; kingdom Viridiplantae; phylum Streptophyta; class Magnoliopsida; order Fabales; family Fabaceae; genus Vigna; species Vigna radiata. Next base: position 53,560,873 of record NC_028357.1, on the reverse strand, counting down.
CACTGTACAAATCGACCTCCGAGGTAGAAATTTTAATGTTTAACCATGCAGAATGTCCTCTTCTATCAGCTTCATTATTAGTGCTCATTCTTGACTGTTCAAACTGCACCTCTCTGTCACCGATGAAGAGCATTTTAATGTCTAGATTTTCAACGTAATGTTAGTGTTCATCATAGTTTATTGGATTCCATTACTTTAACATTATAAATTTTTACACCTATAATGATATTCACTTTTTTAGCCTTTATCTCTCTTTCTTTATTAATACTAAACTTTATTTTTTTAAATAACTATGTTATCCTTAAAAAAATAAATGTCAAGGAATTATATTGGTGTGAGAAAAACATTTTCTTAGTTTATTTTATACATAGTGGATCAAAATTTGAATAATGTACTACTTTATCAATGTTTTATCACGAGAACAAATCTCGTATTAAGTAAAGTTAATGCTATATATATTTTTAATTTAAAATTGAAATTCGTTCACATTTCATTGTTGAAATAAACAAATATAATTCACTTAGCTTAACTAAAATAATAATTTTAGATAAATCAAACAATATTTTAAATTTTAATTTTAATTTATCATGTTTAACATATCTTAAAATATCTTGACCGTGTATAAAATAAAAATTAACACAATTAAATTAAAATAATTAAATCAATTTATTTTTATTTTCAAAACGTAGAAACAAAAAAGGACATTGACAAATTTTTATTTCGTATTTAAAAATAAGATGAATTTTAATTCTAATGAGATTCAATCATCATATATACGTGTTAGGAAAATCTCACTTGTCAAAGTTGTCTCATTATATGTGCGCTAATAGAATTGGTGTTTACAAAATTAATTTTAGAATAACATAATTTATAATTTGTGTTTGGATATTGTCATTATAGAAAAGTTAATGGTAAATCGAAATATAAATTTGTTAATCCAAAACAAAAGTTATTTAAACTACATAGGTATGCAGTGCAAAGTAGTCAAAGCTATATAGGTTCTACCCATTCTCCTTTGACATATCGAGAAATGTTGGCAAGTAAAACGAAAAAAAAGAGAGTTGCTTGTACCATAAAAGATAGCTATTTCCTGTTCCAACAAATAAAGTAGCACTAAACCTGAAACGGATTCGTGCGAAAATTGGGATTTGTACAGAAAACATCCTTTTCTGTAAGCACGAAAGAAGTAAAAGAATATATTTACATTGATTTCCACGTAATGCAATGGCTTCTTTCTTTCTAGACAACAATAATCACTGGCCATCCATATGCAAAAGGGACGTTCTTCTGCATACCATGTCTCCTAACTTTTTTCTAAAGCTTCTTATGTTTTCTCAACTTTTCTAATCCACCCATTTTAACTTTTAATTTCCAAAATTTTCTTAATTATACGTACTTCACTATTCAAATCTCACTCAAAACTCACTTAACTTCATTTTATTTACTTTTCGGTCGGTAAAGGAAAATAAACTATTGATGAACAAGGTTTGTTGACTACTAATAGAAAATAATATGGCAAAAATCTAATAAGGTACTAATTTATGGTAACGATTCAAGAACAAGGAAAAAAAGGTAAGGGAAATTTATATAAAAAATAGAAAATTTGATGATAAGGTTCAAACTAAGTTATGTTCATTCTAAATTAAAATTAATTTATATGAGTGAAAAATCAAATTTAGGATAAGTAATAAGAAATAACATTTACAAATATTCGTTGGTTTTAGTTTATGAAAAAAAAATTATTTTTCAAAGGAGACTGAGTTGTTTAGATATTGAGCATTTGTTATGAATAAAAATATAATTAATACGTACTTCTTTTTACTGTTTGGGCTTGTATAACATGTGCAAGTTTATGAATTGGATATGTTGGGTTGGGTTATGAGACCATGGGCCGAAGGCTGGTTTTTCCTACACCTCCTTTTTTCTTCCTGCACCTCCATAAAATCCATAAACCTTAAATGGTCTTTCATTAAACTTATAATAAAAAAAGTAAAAGTTATACCTGTACCTAAACTTTTTAAGTGAATTTATAATTATTTAATTCAAACAGTATTTTTGGATTCGAAAACATATTTCAAAGTTTATATTCTAAAATATATTAAAAAATTACATTTCAAAATGTAAACTTTGAAACTCATTTTCAGATTTTCGGATTTCACAATTCAAAAAAGGAGACTCAGATGGGCCGAACTATGCATTGTAGTGACCCATATACCAGTACCGGCCCAAATTGTAATTGGTAAGAGGGTATAGCCAACGCATATTCGTTACTGAAGGACGAATCTCACTAACTCCTTCAAGCTCGCATTTATTATTCTAAGGATATTCCTACATAAGAATTGGTACAGCAACTAAACAATGAATGAGAGGGATGAAGAAAGAAAACAGAGTTTTGTGCTATAAAATGTTATCGAATAAATAACATAACATTGTTCCATTCCAAATGTCCATAATACCAGTTTTCCATTGAAACATGAATATATAGATCTAGGATGCAATAGCAAGAGAGTAACCACACAACACGCAGAAACAAGAAGACACATAGTTCAGCAACTCCACCAACCCCTTTTGCTTTTCATCCCTGCCCTGCTTTCTCTGCCTTCTGCATCAACCTCTCTCAGCTAAATAAGGTAATCACTTTCTAACCCCACCAATCCTATTTCACTATATAAAATCCATACTAGTGTTACAAAACACAGGGTTAATGTTTTCTCCTTATGTACCAATAACAGCAATCTTAACCTAGGGTTCGTTATAATCATTTCAAAACACATAACCTAGGATTCATAATAATGTGAAAAACTAATAGGTGGACGCTGATTTTATATTACTTACAATTGGTTTTAAATAAAAAAAACAAAGAATGACTTAAATTCTCTACTTTAAAGAAACATTAATCTTAAACCAGATTATTCAATTTTATAAACAACTGCTCTAGTTATTTATAATGGATGTTCAGAGTTTATCAATGTTGTTAAACAAAGAAAAACATTTTCCTATTTTGATTTATTTATGCGAGAGATGCATGTTCTTGTAAGCATACAAATTGAAAATCATTATTAGGAAATGAAAAAGGAATGTCGTTTTTTGTTTGGGAGAGCCCCACAACCCAGAAAACTAAGCTCTACGTGTTTGTTTTACCTCCAACTAGGGTGGTTGTACCGCCCTCATTCTCAACAACCAAGTTAGCAATAAGATACATAAATCTCCTTTGGACTTCTTTTCCTCATAGTCATTGGTTTTCCTTCATTGAATGATTGTTGCATTATTTCCTTATTTTTTTTTTACGCTGGATCACAAGTTCGTATATATAAAATCATTGTTTTCTACTTTTCGCGCTTACGTTGAATTATTTATCTGTCTTGGGAGGCGCTGGCTCTTTGTGTTAGGACATGAACAAAGTCGGCAAAGGAAGTAGATTCATCTTATCTTAAACATTATGCTAATTCAAAAACATAAAGAAATTTATAAATAAATAATCAATCAATCAGTCAAAGTGTGGGATTTCTTTTTCTCCAATTAAAGTATGGAATTGGATCAATACCTTGTTTGTCAACTCTTTTCGATCCTACCGATTGATCACGTCAGAATTTTATTTGGTGTGCCCTTCCTCTGTTTGACAAATCACCTCTTAGAAGTTGAGGAAATGCTGATAATGACAACTTTGCACCAATTTGCTCCAGTAAAACAAACTTACTTGGACCAAAGATCAAAAGTGACTGATACGAGTCGAAGATCAAAATATACTATTCATACTAAAAATTAAAACGAATCAATCTACGGAACCGAAAATAAGTAATAACGATGATGCAAATAAAAGAATAATACGAAGAGATTTTACCTGGGCTATAACATCAACATATGATACGATGGTGTAAGCATTATCTTGATAAATGTATTTTTTTTGTTAACACTAACAATGATATTGATTTCATCTTGAAAGTAAACTCCACAGTGGCGAGGTGTTGATACCAATGAAATGAATCAGAGGGTTTTCTCATGGATGTGGGACACGTATCACGTACACTGCTCCCACTTTTGCTTTACATGCACCCCGAAGATTCTGCTAATTGTCTATTACCAAATTCCACAACCTTTTTTAATAATGGGCCGGGCCGGGCCGGGCCGGCTATTTTAGTCAAATTTATCACCGTGTAAGATCGTTTCTTCTTTCACTCCCATTTTCTTAAGAGCTAAGTTGTTTAGGTCATTCTCTAGATTTAAATTTCATATATTTTTAAATTAATAAGTAATAATAAATTAATTGTACACGGGAATCTAGTAAGATGGTCCCCACAGAAAGAGTCTTACGTGTCGCAAATCTGTGTGCTGCAATAAGGTGATATTTTGTTTGTTGAACCGCGTGGGTGACTTTGAGGCATCGGTGACGGAGTTGATGCCACGCGTCCAAATTCATGTCATTTAAATTAAGCTTCTCAACGGCTCGGGTCCCTTGGCGCTAGCGAAACGAAACCCATATCGGGTCGGATCACATTTTCGTACCCGATCTCAGTTCTTGTCATTTTGGGTCCTACAATCGAACGGCTGAGATGCATTGATCATGATCAACCACGCTATTTAGAGATGGAAATGTTAGATAGCGAGGGTTACTTTTGATTTAGCACACACAAACTCACACTCTCTCTCTGGTTGTGAAAAGGGGAGTTTCTTATTCCTTCTAGACGCTTCCACTGATCGGCTATTCTGTGATGGCGGAGCACCACGAGCACGAGGAGGCCAAGGGTGAATCCTTGTTGGACAAGATTTCCGGGAAGATCCACGACCATGATTCCTCGTCTTCTTCCGATTCCGACAACGAGAAAACCGGGCCCTCTGAGTCCCTGAAGTCAAAGGTTTTCAGGCTTTTCGGAAGGGAAAAACCCATTCACCATGTTCTTGGTGGCGGAAAACGTATGCGATTGTATATTCTGGTTTTTCTTCATTCTTAATTTATATTCGTGTTTTGTCTTCCCAATTCTCAGCTACGAGTCCATTTACTTTCTTTAATTCTGAATCAAGAAACTGATCCTTGCTTTTGAGTCATATACTTTAGTTGGGCTATAGTGGGTCTAGGGTTTATGAGGTTCTAGGAGATCTTGGTTGTTCCGATCGTTGTTCCTGTTTCTCTCCCTTTTTTTTTTCCGAACTACTGTGATGGATAAGAAAAGATTGAGAGAGTTTATGGTTTAGATCTGCTATCTCCTGTTCCCCTAGTTGTTATCTTTTTGTTTTTAAACCTCCCCAATTAGTATATGTACTCTAAACGATCTAACATTCTAGCTGTGATCATTGGTGGATTTTCTTGCGGTGTTGTTCAAATTTTACTTCTTTTAATTTGCGGAGACAATCATTGAGGAGTTATCTTTACTATAGTATTGTTTCTTGATTTATCTCACGTATTGGACATTAAATTAATCTAAATTTAACTTTGAATTATTAATATTGGGTTTTCGGAGTTTGTGTGTTTGCGTTTTTTTAATTAAATTATTTTGTTATGCAACAGCGGCTGATGTTTTTCTGTGGAGAAATAAGAAGATATCAGCATCGACACTCGGAGTTGCTACAGCCATATGGATTCTGTTTGAATTGCTTGAATATCACCTCCTCACTTTGGTTTGCCACTTCGTAATACTTGCCCTCGCGGGTTTGTTCTTGTGGTCCAATGCATCCACTTTCATCAACAAGTAGGGTTTTGACACAATTTTAGTTGGCTTTCTGAAATGCGGTCGATTATTCAATGGTGAATTAAATTGCTTGTTTTTTTACTTTTCATTAGGAGGCCGCCAAAGATCCCACAAGTGCACATTCCAGAGGAGCCTATTTTACAATTTGCCTCTGCTCTTAGAATTGAGATTAATCGGGCATTTTCAGTGTTAAGGGATATTGCATCCGGAAGGGATCTCAAGAAGTTCTTATCAGTATGTTGATTCCATTTCATGTTCTCTACACTTGCAATCTATTGATTGGCTTTATGGCCAGTGGATATTAATAACCTGGAAGTTTTCTAGTATTGAGTTGGGGGACGACGATCATTTGTGTCATAAGATTTTGTTGATTTCTGTTAGGATTTCCAACTCATTTGCTGTTGTTAAAAGTGGTATGATTTTTGCTTTGTCTTATTTAGGTGATTGCTGGATTATGGGTTTTCTCTATTCTGGGCAGTTGGGCGAACTTCTTGACGTTGTTCTACATAGGTAATGTAGTGTTTTCTCTATCCTTTAATACTCATTGTCTTGGAAGTTCAAATATGTTTGTACATTGTCTTGTATATACAGCGACGTGATGTGTTTGTATATTTTCGTGAAACAGCTTTTGTTTTGCTTCATACTGTGCCTGTGCTGTATGAGAAATACGAAGATCAAGTGGACTCTTTTGGTGAGAAGGCGTTTGCCGAGATTAAGAAGCAATATGCAGTATTCGATGCGAAGGTTTTGAGCAAGATACCCAAAGGACCTTTGAAAGATAAAAAGAAAGATTGAAATGGTACTAGTGTCGGACAAATATGTTGTAGTGGGGTTTCATCAAATGTTCTGTTAAATTTAGATTCAGCATCAGCCAAAACCCTATAATCATGTCATATTTTATTTTTTTAGGTACCTTTACTTACTAGACATTGTGGAGGAAAATTATCTTATGTATTTTTCTACTGGTTTACTTACATGGACCCTTCAAGAAATCCCATATGCTTATGGATGACTTGTTATTGTGCTTGTATTTACATCATGAATACATATACTCTGCATTTGAATGCTTTCGTTTAAGTGTTGGTTAAGTATGTATTCGATCTTAAACAATCTCCGAGAGGATTGACGGGTAACTACTTAATCCAGTGCCTGCCCTTGTTTATTACTCAAAATTATGTTTTCCCTGTTCAAATGTGGACATCTGTTAATAATTATTTGTTTACTGTTGTTACCTGTTCTGTTCTTGTCTGATCATAATTATTTGTTTACTTACCTGTACACGAAGCAAATGTTTTCCATTTTGTAAATTGATTACGAAGGTAATTTAGTCTTTTGATGTATTCTTCTTATGTTCATTAATGTGGATTGAGAATTGAGGAGGTTATGGAATTTCAACGTTCTAAAAGACCAAAGCCTTTTTTTTATTTGAAGGTTTTGCCACAATGAGTTTGGTGATAAAGAAAATTTTAATACTGTGTATAGCTGGAAGATGATTGTAACATGAGAAGCAAGTGTTGGTAATGCAATGTGATGGGATGGTTCCTTGTTATTGACCTTTTCAACAATTCTTTGATATAATTTTTCGTCAGCAATTTTCTTATGTTTAATTTAAGGAAAATGATATTTTAACACATTTTTTAACATTATTTTGATATTGCACACGTTTTAAAATGTAAATATATCCATGTCTCAACTTTTTTAATTTGAAATCGTCTAACTACATTTTTTGAGGTGTTAAAATATCATTTTTCTTAATTTAATTACGTTGTGCTATTATTTTGATATATTATGCAAAAATTTTTTTTTTTTTTAACTGTTAATGCAATTATTAATACGACTTATCTTGTATATTTTAAAAGAAAGAAACATTAATGTAATTTAAAATACTATTTGAATATAATGAATATTTGTTCTTATAAGGGAGAGAGGAATAATAGTTATATCATTTGCCAAAAAATATTATTGAAACAAATAAATATTGGTTTATAGAATATTTTCAAAGAATACATAATCCAACAGTTGCAAATAAATTATTTAATACAATATTTAATGTTATAATGTAAAACTTAGACATATTCAAATAACTTATTGACGATACAGTTTTGTTATTTAATAAGTTTCAAATTTAATTTATAGAACATATTTTAAATATATACCTATAATTAATAATTAATGCTGTCAGTGTAAATATAAATAAAAATAAGTACTTTTTTCTTATAAAATGGTATACATTGGTTATTTAATTAAGGTTTATGTTGAAGTAGGAAAGTTTTAATCTCTATATATAAGAAATTAACATTTGATTAAATTTTATTAATTTATATTTATCTAGATGTATCAATAAGAAGATTTTTCCTCATATAACATGGTACTATTGTATTATTTAATAATTATTTAAAGAAAACTTAGTATGTATGATACAGTTTTTTTTATTTAATTAAAGTTTTTGAAACAATGTACAAAGTATATGTTGAAGCAGGGAATTTGAATCTCTCAAATAGAAGAAATTAATATTCCATTTAATATTTTAATTAATATTTAAGATGATGTATAATAGGAAGTTTTTCTCTTCCAAACATGTCGGTATTGTACCATTTAAGGAAAATATATAGAATATAGTGAGTAACAATGTAAATATTTGTTTCCTTATACACAGTACAATGCAATTTTATTGATTAATTAAAATATAAAAGTATTGAATTTGTAGAACATTATATATCATATCATATTATATATATATATATATATATATATATATATATATATATATATATATATATATATATATATATATATATATATATATATAGACACACACATAAAGTTGTTTTTTTTTATATTGTAGGAATAAGAAAGTTAAAAAAAAAAGGTATAGTTTTATTTAACTAAAATTGGAAATAGTACTGCATTTACAAAACATATTGGTTTTGTGTTTATTATTGTAGAGTTTAAGTATTAATGGCTTATTTAATGTTATTGATGTAACGTGTATGAAAATAAATAAGAGCTTTTCCTTATATGAGGAATGATTTTTTTTTCGTTTTACGAAAGACATGGAAAAAATTATTTGTGAGTGACTGTTCCTTTAACTACTTACTTTATTAAAATATATTTTAAAAATAAAAAATACATTATTTTTAAGGCTATTTTTATTTTACTTTATTTTAAAATTTTTAACAAGTTTAATTTGATTATAATAGATATGATATTACTTGTTTGTCTGTCTCATTCCTTTCTATTCCCGTAAATCATTTTCTAAAGTCTTCCCTTTTCAGAATAAAAAGGTATTATTTATTGGTTACATAAATTGTGCACATCTATATTATATATTGAGGTTGACAAAACAATAGGTACTTTACACGTAATTCATCAAGATTTTGAATCTACCAAGTCCCACACTGAATCATCTCTTATTTCTAATTTACGTTACATGTTAAAACTACAATACACCAAATATAATGCCAATAAATATCGCTACTCTTGCTTGTACTGATTGACAAAAACCATTAAAACATTTTTCTAATGAGGTAACAGAAGTTACCATTGTAAGTATCATATTCATAGCCTTTGTATAGCTTAGTTCCTAAGCAGAAGGAAACCAGATATTCTCAGAAAGTGTAAGTAGATGTCTGATAGGTAACAGTGAAAGAAAATGTTCCCTCATTGTTCCACTGAAAATGCACTTTACAGCCTCAGTAAACTTCATAGGAAGTAAGACAACTGCTGCTGCTTCCTTGAACCCCCTTCTCCATACAAATCATTCCATTGTTTCAACTCACTCATTCCAGCCCCTTCAGCTGCAAAGCTTGCAGCAACCTGTGGTTCGAGAAGTTATAGATCAGATGAAACAGTATATATATTGATATCACCAGATTAATTTAACCAGTTCTGACAATCTGTCACAAAATATGAAAGTGCAACAAATAATTTCTTAGGATTTTAAGTCATCCAACAGGAGTTCCAATAAAAAAATTCCTTATACAAATAATGGCATGTATGTGGGACCACATATTTGAATTGGTCTTTGTTGAACAGGAAATCTGGTATCAAACTCTGTTTTATTAACAAACTCCACAAGCTAATACTTCTTTATTGGTTCGAGTTGTGTTACCTGATTCTTGGCCTCTTTGAAATCCTGCATATTCAACGGCCTAAGGGCAATAACTATTTCTTGCTCAATTTCTTGTCCACCTTCACTATCTTGGACATCTTCATTCTGTCTCTTGGCAGCTTTCTGCTTTTTATCCTGCCCCCAGAAAACCAAAAACCTCATTCAGTAGTTAACATAAACACATAAATGTAGGACTATATATTATTTTAGAAATAATAAGTCATGTTACCACTTACCAAACTCTTTAGTCTCTCTTGCTGAATTAGCTCTCTAACGGGCCGATAAGCAGCAGTTGTGCACAAGTTCTACATTGGACAGGTTATGTCAGTGAGTAAGTATGGTAGTTAAAAGCACAAAAACCAAGATAACACTTATTGCACGAAAGTTATGTCTAATGTGAACAATATCAAAGAATAGGAAAAACCTTAAGATCACTTCCAGTATATCCTTCTGTCATAGTTGAAAGTTCCTTAAGATCAAGTTCGGTGTCCATATTCTCTTTTGCTAAAAGAGTCTTCAAAATCTTTTCCCTGTTTTCCACAGACGGTAGTCCTACCATAATTCTGCAAATGATAAAAAAATATTACTCAGCTTCATGGTCTTCAGGTTGTCATACACGTTTCAGAGATAGCTTGAATTCAATCATTGGCTATCATATTGCACCTCTCACCTGCTTTCTCCCTCCCTTAAACATAAGGCATATGAAGTACTAATACTATAAACTCAGGAAATATTATAGGTACCTTCTTTCAAATCGCCTAATAATAGCTTCATCGAGATCAAATGGCCTATTGGTTGCAGCAAGAACAAGGATTCTCTCTCCTGGCTTTGTCAAAAGTCCATCCCAATGGGTCATAAATTCATTCTTTATTTTCCTCATGGCTTCATGCTCCCCTACTCTGGTACGTTGCCCAAGCATGCTATCAACCTCATCCACAAATATAATAGTTGGGGAGACCTTGGCAGCAAGTGTGAATAGAGCACGAACATTCTTCTCATCTTCACCAAACCATTTAGAAGTGATGGTAGACATGGAAACATTGATGAAACTTGCTCCAGCCTCCTTTGCAATGGCCTTTGCCAGCATGGTCTTCCCAGTGCCAGGAGGCCCAAATAGCAATATTCCTCTACAAGGCTTTAGAAGGCCCCCGGTGAAAAGGTCCGGCCTTCGAAGAGGAAGCATCACTAGTTCTTGAAGGGATTCTTTGGTCTCATCCAAGGCACCAATGTCAGAGAATGTAACATCAATCTCATTTGCTGGTATTACCTCAGGCCTTATTCGCTTCTCAAACTCATTATCAGGAGGAACTCCCTGAAAGTGAATCATGCAGTGCAAATGGATGACGTTAAATTTACAGAATATATAGTAAGTGATTGTCATCAGAATAGAACGAGGCGTTTCTAAATTCTAAAAGATAACACTCTTGGTAATATTGTTACAGAAGAATTTTTTATAGAGTCATACAGGGGCTTTGGGAGCAGGAACTGATTTTTCACCATCCGCCTTGCCCACCGAAGTTGATATTTCTGCTTCAGCCTTTTTTATAGGAGCAGCATTTTCAGACTTTGCTTCTGATTTCATATCAGTTCCTTTCTCGCTTTGTTTCTTTATGTTCATGAAGAAAGAAAAATAAGAGAGTATTTTATTAAGTATATCAGTACATGGTAGGTAGTGTTCTCAAGTCAACGTAAAGACGTGTCAAGAAGTGCAAACCTCTGATTTTACAGCTTGATCTTCTAATTTTAACGTGTCTTCTCTACTGCATTTCCCCTTGTGAAATATACTCAATGCATGGGACAAGCTGTTTCACATATGATAAAGTTATTCACCAAATTTTGACAGTTCATGCAATTAATGTCTTGAATCTCACCTATTGGAAGAAATAACGAGCTTGCCATTTCTGTATTCAGGGTCTTTGTTTTTCATCAAATGATACGAAATTGCTGACACAATGATCTCTTCTATATAGTTACTGAGAACCATTGTGTCTTCCACACATATGGAATCTAGGTCATCACAATCGAGATCGTTTGCTGCAAGGACTTCCATGATATGAATTTTGTTATCCTTAACTTGTATCATCTTCATATCCTCTTCCAATTGAGACTTCCAGCTGACAAGATGTGACTCATCTTCTGGGGGCCTGATTTCTATGGTGTATGGGAAGAGTGAATCAAGCTTCTCATTCACCTCTTCATAGTCATTACCACAATCTATAACTCGTGAACCAAGAATCAAAATGGATCCAGATAGTTTTTTCAACATTTTCTGGAACAAGTAATATATTCTTTGCCATTTGTATAACAGCTTATCAACATCCCGCAAATATAGCACAATGGGATAGGTTTTTGACACGAAAACCAGAACCTGCAAGTGAATTTCCACTTTTGAATTGTCGAGGAATATGATCTAAAAGCCTTGTTCAATTTTGATAATGCTCTTTTGGTGAAATATCCATAAAATCGAAAGTGGTATTACCTTGTAAAGAGACTGTATAAGAAGCTTTTCGTCAAAAGACCAGCTGGTTGCGCGCTTCAGAGAAGCTGGAGGGAGAGGGAGACGAGATACATGAAATCTTGAGACAGAAAGCAATGGGAAAAGGAATAGGAATATAATTTTTCTGTAAACTGTGCTAGTTCACACTCAGATCTTTTAATCTAACGCATGAAAACCGTTTCTGAAATATACAGATTGTGACTCCAATTTAGGAAGCAAGACACTGATTTATGGGTAAACTAACCAAACAAGTAAATTTTGTTCTGCTGTGGACTCAATTAAACATGATGAAAATGTAACCTCTTCATTTTGGCTTTCATTAAATGAAAGCTTCTGACATTAGTAGAATTCCTTGATTAGGTCAGTACTTAAAACAGAATTTTCAGTAGATCGTGACAAGTAAATGAATAAATCAACTTTCAAGTGACCTGAATTTGTAGCATTGGTTTGGGAAGAAAGGCCACTTATGTTTGAAGAGGAAGAAGCAGTCCTACGGAGTGGTGGAGGATTACAAGATGCTTCGGTACCCCTGCAAAGCAAAAGCCAAATACTCAGCAATAATATAAATAAACTGGCAGGAAAAGTTGTATTTGTTCATCTACTTACATTGATTGGAGGTCTATTACACTGCTAGGCCTGTGCATTTTTCCTGCAATTGAATGCACCTGATCAGTGATTTGGCTTTTATCTTTCTTTTTAATTTCATAGTCAACTATGGACTACTGTCTCAATGAAGAGAATGAACCATAAACCAGATAAATCTATCTGCACAACCATTCCTATACCCTATCTAATATTCTGCATCATCTTTTAAATAATCGAAGTGCCATTATTATCATACGAGGTAAAATTTATTCTTGAAACCACAAGATTGAAGAACCTTGTATTAGAGACTGACAAAGCTTTTTGTTGATTATGAATATAGTTCTTGCAAGAGTCGGAAATTGTAAGCCAAATTTTACCTTTAAGTTCTTGCCTTTGTGAAAAGATTGAAAATGATCCAAATAGATCGGATAGCCGTTCCAAAGTAGACTCTGAAGTGGATCTTTTGAAAGACTACAATCGGAAACAAAGGAAAAGAAGACAAGCAAACAAACTTTAGGTTAAGAAAAGAAAACATGTTTATCCATGATGTTTAATTAACAGCAGTATTCTATACAGGAATAAAAAAAAATCAGGAATTTCTTACAGATTCTTTGTTGGAAGAACCATATTTACTCTGAATCTGCTCAAACAGCAAGCCAGCCAGCCATTATTTACATGATTAACAAAAGAACGCAGAAACAAATCATATGGATCAAAACTTCTCACACACACTCACCTTCAATGAAAAGTCGGTTAAATCTAACAGCAGTAACTTGGCCTCAAAATAATGAGCTAAAGCCTTGGCAAGCATCTGTTGGTAAAGCTCTTTAAGACATGAAAAAGGGAGAAGTAGGAAATACAGTTAGCTCGACAGTACCAATTAAAACATCATAGAATATCAAATCCCTTATCAGTAGAAAATAGCATAGTCCAAGTAAGCGATTAACCTGCTGGTCCTGAGAGCAGAATAGTTCTGCTTGCAGGAGCAAGATTCCGTGTATATTTAGAAACATCAGCATGCTTTAAATGGACATAAGCCACACTTGTCAGCAAAACCCTTGTCTGCTCACTGTTACCATGCATAGGATGTGAAGGGTTATACACCAACAGATTTTGAATAGATAATATGTAGTAATCGCTTTAGACATTCATCAAGATCAAGAGCAACAAGAAGGGCATGGAAGGGATCATTTCATTATCTAACAAACAGTTTGTCAGTAACAGATTCATTAGATGATATTTCTTAACGAATTATAGATTATGCCGCAGACAAGATTATGTAAAGTTGATACCATCCCCGTGTGTTATTTGCATACTATATATTCACAGATTTATTAAAACATACATGCATGCTCAAACATCTTAGTTCTTATCCATTACTACATAAAACTATGCTGATCGTCCATATATACTATATGTATGTTTGTGTGAATGAAAAAGCATAAAATAAGAGCATATTAGAAATTGAAAGAGGAGGCAAAATAAGGAGTTAGCGTTATGCCTGAGATAATAAGGGAATTTCTCAAAAGTGACGTTGCTTTCTCTTCCATCAACAACTTGTCTGAGCATTTCCTGCTCCATCTTCTCAGCAGTGATAGTGTTTGAGGAAGAAGTGTTGGCTACCCATTTGCCAACGCCTTGTCCAGAAGCCAATCCAATGCCCACTCCAACACCCACCCCAACACCCAAAGCCGATATCAGAATGCTTTTCTGTTCCATAACTTGAAGTTCAACGGGACAAAAACAAAAACACAAACTTTTATAGAAAACAGAAACTCTGTCACAATCACCGAGTTTCTGATATTGGTGGTGCAACTAAGTAGTCTAAGCTTAATATAGAATGGGTGCAATAACTGATATTTATGCAGTGATTGTTGAGAAAGTAATGCTGAACGGCAGAGGGTGGAAGAAGAAGATTGGTGAGTCATGTGTGCACTGTGTTACGTGTCCCATTTTTGGCGGTTTCTTTGTCGGTTTGACAGTTTTGTTTATAATTTCTGCTTTGGATATACTTCCTCTTTCCTTTCTTCTCCATGAAGTTCTTTTAAAATCTTTACTATCTATCTTCAATTTCATACATATTCAAAATCATATATGCTATTTTTTTATGACTACCATATAATAGTTTCTTAAAATGAAATAAAATAGCCAGTATACCGAAATTCTTCAATAAGATTATCACCATTATCCGTGGAACACATGCCGGTTCATATTTTTTGAGCTATAAAACATGGCACTTACATGAAAATTAAAAAAAAAAATTGAAAAACTAATTAGACTAAACTTCTAAAACATAATTTTTCTAGAAACAAAATTTATTTTTTAAAATTAATTATTGAATTAATAACTGGTACACTTATTTTTTATAAAAAAAAATTAGCTTATTCAAAAGGCTAAAATAAAACCTAAAGCTTCTTATGAAAAATACTAGAGGTATCTGGTTGTTAATATAAATTTCTTTCCCTCTCTGAATAAAAGTTTAATATTGTTTGGGTTTGATTATACACAAGTAATGGAGTAATTTTTTAATGAAAATGATGATCTATAAAATTAATAGCACTTAGAAGGGAATAAAAAAAGTACATATCTATCAATTGGGCAAGTGGGAGGAAAATGCATTGCATATATATACAAATATCAAAGTGATACTGCAATTTGCTTTTTGTGAAGATAGATACATTGCCTCTGCACTGCGCCTGATATGGAAACTAGCACCACAACTGTTTCCTAACAGGAAAGATAAATAAATAAAGAAAAGAGAAGAAATGAATAAAAAATCAAGATTAAATGGTACATTATTTTAATAAAAATATATTTTATTGTATAATTTTTTTTTGAATATTTATAAAATAGACATATCTTTTTTAAGAAGTTGGTTAAGAATTTTTAAGAGGGAAGGCTCTTTAGGTTTTAGTTTTAATGATGAAACTTTTATTTATCTGCTTGTGTAAATGTATTTGTTGATGGATTAAATATAGTTTACTTCATATCCATTTTATGGTTCTGAATATAACTTCATCTTTCTTGAAAAAGTTTTTAAAATAATTTTGGATTATGTGTTCAAAAACATGATGGATTATATTGTGTTTACGAGTTGTAAATTCTATATCTATATTTTTTTGTTCATAACATAATTAATTGTTATATATAACTAACGATCAATTATTATTGAAAAGAACATTTTAAAATGTAGATATTTTAAATCAAAACAAATTTAAATGCTAACATTCCCAAAATCTTTAAATACCCCGGGTGATTGAATTTAGGTGCTGAAAGAAAACTAAGGTCATGGATTCAAATAATTCAATTTTAATATTTTCAACCTTTTCTAGATCATCAAAGATAGATTTTGAAATGATAAATTTATAAAAGAGAAGTAATATTAATTTCATCTTTTTATCAGGTCCAAAATTTGCAAAGACACTATTTTCTTGAAGTCAAACTATTAATTTTCGTACTTTCTATTTTTCCTTTCATATAATTCGTATAAATAAATAAATCGATTTTCATTTACAGGCAACACGTGCATATAAATGACTGGTGTTAGCAGCTACCATAAAAAGCAAAAACAATTAAATGAACAACTATGGAGTCAGTTCTTCTGTAGTGTACTGTTTCATTATCATTAGATTAAATTCTAAAAGGTGAGCTTCTTCAGAATAGAAAATAGAACCGACCTTCAGCATCATGTGAGCAAAAATGAATTAATTTCGCAGAAATGGGAGAGGGGTTACTCAATAGATTGTTTTAAATATACCTGTCAAATATCAGCACAGATATGGACAAATGGGAGGCTCTGTTTTTTTACAATGTACAACTGTAAGATCACATTAACTGCTGTTACTCTTAGCACATGCACTTGGTCAGCGTTTACTTGTGAAGATGCTGATCCAAAGCATAAGCCCGCATCCTAGTGCTTGCAATTCTACCTACAGAATAGACTCCCTGACAGAATCACAACTTGGAAGAAGCTATTTCATCAAATCTAAAAAGACAAATCCATTCCAAAGACTATGCAACAGCATTGGTGGCAGTAAATTCCTTGACCGTGTATATATCACACCCATTACCATGCCAAGAAATATAAGGGGCAACATCCTCTGTATGTTGAAGTGTGCAAGCGCAAAGGCAATTGAACTTACCAGTATTGCACACCACACTGGCATGTATTTGGTGAGGGATGGGAGTAGAAAGCCACGGAAAACTATCTCTTCCCATACAGGAGCACAGACTGATACAACTGTTGCATACAATAGCATTGCCACTGGATCCCTTGCCCTTATTGATTGTTCAACACTAGAAAGGGTGACAGGTGTAGAGGGTAAAAGGGGTAGTAGGTCCAGGTTGAACTGTGACAGCCGATTGACAAGTGGAAACATGAGACATCCCATTATGACATCTAATTGCCAATTGCCTTTCAGGCTAAACCTGAACCAGTCAGGTGGAAGAGGGCGAAATCGAGAAAGACAGCGAAGAAGAATTGCAACTCCAGCAAGTCCTTCAGTTACATCGGTAACGAGGCTGAACAGTGCTTGCCCTCTAAATGTTAAAGACTCCTTGCTAAAGCCAGTTATATGGGCAGCAAAAGGAATCATCCAAGATCCTATAAACCAAAATGCTGTCGTCCAAAGAAGCATAACCTGCATCGTATGATGTTGCGTGTCACAAGCTCATATTGACCGTTTATTGCTTGGATTTTAATTAATCTCAATTGAGTCAATAACCATTTTATCTCCATTCCACTCATCACATGTATCAATAAGTTTTTAACTGGGGAATTGATATATAAAAGAGAAATCTACTCAGTCACAACTTGTTCAAAGTTTTGGAAGCACTTACTTGTAATATAGTCATTGCAGTCCATGGCACAACCCATGGATAACCAATTACCTTGAATGCTTCATTTGCAGCCTGAAAATAAAACAAGTATTTTGGTAAACAGATTGACATGAGATAACACTTAAAATATAAAATTTAATTTCATTGGCAACTTTGTACAATACTCTATTGTTCATTGCATTGATGCATGTGTGATATTTCTACATGCAAAGACCATCTAAAGCTTCATATATTTTAACTGACAAACAAGTACGACGCAGATGAACTAAAATCAAGAAGCATTAAGTTTACAGAGCAAATCATTCTAATATTCTAGTTCAGTTTCAAATTTAGTGATAACCAATTTATAAATGGGGAATTGGACAAAAGGCCAAAAAATTAACGACATAAACTTGCTGTTGTGGCCTACGGTGCCGCCATACTAGAATTCTCCCTTCAAAGATAGCCTATGGTGCAATCCATTGGAAATAATTATTTCATCACTTTACTTGACCATAATTATTTCAATCGTTAAGGTAATCTAGGACTTTTCATGTTTATCTTCTCTCGGTTTTGTTTTATGGAAATTTTCTTACAGGTTTAGTAAACTAGAGTCTATTGGATCTGGGTTTACTCCTTTTCATTTCATAAAAAGTTGAGGTCAGTGTAGGCAGATGTAATGCTTTCTTGCAATAGACTGATCATTTTTATGTATTATAAATTTATAAGCAAAAATAAACTGCAATATTGGTTGTGAGAAGCAAACACTTTAATTCCTGGGTATCTGTTATGCTCATCTTCAGCCCTATCAAACATTGTGATAGATTACCACAACAAAATCCTACTTCATTCTTCCATCAATTTGCCCTAAAATCAAAAATCAAAAATCCAGGTAATGCAGGTACAGCACAGCACTTAAACAGTCACTATTCTGACCCTAAAACACCTATATTCTCTGCAAATCACCCTCATCTCCATGCCATATACACCAATTAATTTATAATCTACCATGAACCGAACTGAAAACCTTATTCCAACCTATCAAGTCTGAAATCCTACAGCTATCCTACATAAAAGGAACAAAAATAAATAAATAAATAAACTAAGCATATACAATCAACCAACCACACTCTCTTCTCATACATAAATTCCAATCATACATAAATTCCAATGGATAAAAGTAGATATTCTATTCTCTGGATATATTGTATGTCAGCACGCTGTACAACATCACAAACCAAACATTCGGCATGACAAAGAAAACCACACTTTTTTCCTCAGTCAATTGCTTAAATAAAGGCAGATATCCACCTCATAGCCATATCACATAATTCCATATCCCGTCACTTCCACAGAATGACTACATAGTACTTAATTGACAAAGTCTGTTCATAGAATTCCTACAAAACAGATGCCTGATGACAGTATTTCTTTCAATACACAGGAAGAACTAAACTATCGACCAAACTTATTTCAGCCTTCATAATTCTAATGTTAGATTGAGGGTCTTAAGGGTGATTGGCACCAAAAATGAAATGCATTAGGTATCACGAAATTACTAAAGAAATGCATTTTATAGATTATCAACTTATTGTCACCATTGAATATCGTTGAATATAATTAGCTTCCTAAATTTAGACAGTTGCAGCTAATATATTATTTGCCTTCTTTTTTTTTCATCTTAGTAGTATCCCCTGTAATCACGGGATATGAATATATATGTTCATGTATATAAATGTACACCTGCATTACAATGTTCACCTGGGACGGGCACCAAGGCCATATAACGTGATGAGATGTTAGGATCTAATTGCAAGAAAAATAGCATGGGTTTACAAGGCCATAGACTCTCCAACTACAATAGCTAGCTTTTGTGGTGACATTCTCTCAAGATTCTTACCAGTTGTTGATGGCTTTTCCACCACAACAATTCAAATCACAAAACTTGCAACTTTATTTAACTCATCATGCAACCAGCCACCTATTTTAGTCACTTTCTTACGTTTCCAAACAGCTTCACACTTTTTCCAAAGTTTTGAATCTACTTCTGAAGATCGTGTTTTGGCTTTTCAACACTATACAGTCCTTCCACTGATATTCCAACTTGTTAGATTCAGAAATAATTCTTCCAGAAATCATTCATTCTCTTTTCCATTGTTTCTATTGAAGATCTCATATTGACTAAATATATAATCAAGTTTAAGTATATAAGGGGATGAAACAGTACTTTTCAAACTAATTATGTAAAACTGAATTAGGCTTAAAGTTCACTTTCTAAGAATTTCCATAAGTGTTATAATGAGAACTTGATGGAAGATTGATAAGCATTAAAGCACTTGGAGAACTCTGAAAGACTAGCTACTAGAGGAGAATAATCTACTAATTAAATACCCAACCAAGTATCCTATACTACTCAATACAAGACTTAAACAGTCCATAAAACCCAAGTTCTTATCATAGCACCATCCCAAAAACATTTGGATGACCTTAACTCTACAACACTTTACTCAACTTCCTTGTTAGTCAGAACCCTCCACCAATACTAGGGGTGAAAATAGGTCAGGTGGCCAATCAAGAGCCTTGTGCCTAGCCTAATTAAGGCTTAGCCTGTTCACTATACAGGTTAGGTTAAGGTTTTTTAAAAAGCATATTTAAATAAAAAGACAAGGTTCAGGCCTTAGAAAAAGTGTTAGAGTTGTTAGGCTATATTTAATGAAAGGAAGATATAAATTGTTTTCCAAGTCATTTGAATCAAAATTCATACATAATTAAATGAACCCATTAAATTTGTTGCATCCAATTTGCATCGTCATAATACAAGTGAATATTTTTGTGACTTTTTAATCTTTTACAACTTCATTCAATATTCCCCATCAATCTTCTAGTCCACACACTCCACAACAAAAACAACAGTTGCCAAAATACAAGCATCACTACTTAATAGAAATTGTCCTTATTCTATTACTACATCTTGCTATCAAATCAATCAAATGCTATTTTCAGTCTTGCAATATCAAATTCCTTATTCTATTTTATCTCCTAGAGTCTATTCTCTATTTATTCAATTATGCACATTAGGTTATACTTCTTTGCTCACGACCATATACAAGGGATAGACAGGTTATACTCCTTGGGACGCACTAGGTTATCCCTTTGGTGGAAGAGAAACAAGGTGGGGAGGAAAGAAATAAAAAGGAGTGGGGGCTACTAGTTCTCTTATCTATACTTCCCACCAATTTCCATTCACCTACTCATATTTTCCCATTTCTCTTAAACCAAACAATTTCATTTCACTCTATTTCCTACCTATTTCTCACTTATTTTTCACATATGTATTTCCTTGCCACCAGACAAACCATACAAGTTGGATGTTGTAGTTCCCTGAAATTGACCATCTTCTAGAACATGAAGAAGTTAGTTGTCAAAAAAATTGTCCTTCTCTCTGCTGCTCTTGTTTCCCCTCAATATATGTAAGAATTACTTGTTCCACGACTGAAGCATTACTTCCACTGTCACTCCTGCTCTCGAAGATTAGCCTTTCAAATCTATCACCAGTGACATCACACGAACATTTGACAAAGAAAGCTAGGATTATTCTTGAGCAGCACAACTGAATACCCGTTCATTAGATATTGCTCCAAAGGACAGTAAATCTCCTCATTTAATCACGTCTGAAAAGGTACCCAATCCTGTTTATAATATTTTATTTATCATCGTTCTCTTTCTTGTTATGCCAATTAAATATAGTGAAAATTATATATGGGATTAATCTCACTTGTATATACACATAGGTCCTCTATTTATAATAGAAGAAATATGGACTAAGCTTAAAATACAAATAAAAAATATAAACAAACTAACTAAAGATAAAAGATAAATATAATACTAAAGATAATATCTTTAACAATGCCTTTACTACTTGTTCGTCCACTGTCCATGTCTGTCCCAAAGACAACATTGGAAGCTTTCCCTCACCCAAAATGGAGCCAAGAAATTATCAAAGAGATACCTGCATTGAAAATTTTCTATGGACTGTTTGTTACAGGTTTATGTTAAAATTGGGTAAGATGGAGCACTTGAAGACCAAAATACTTACCTTGTTACTAAAGGGTACACTAAAATTTTTGGTCAAGATTACATGGATAAGGTCCCTGGTTTCTAAGATTTTTGTTTATCTTTTCTTTCCCCAACAGCCACTCACCATTGACCATTTCATCAACTTGATATCAAGATTGCCTCCTTACAAAGTGATATTAGATAGTTTGTATGTAAGTAGCAAACATCTTCACCAAAGTTCCCTGGGTGGCCCTGGGTACAGTTTGTATGTGATAACTAAAAAGATGGAAGCATATGATTTATAAATTCTAGCTTCAGGAGTAATGTCGAATAATTTTTTAAATGTCCATTAGCTTGCCAAACTTAGACACCATACATAGATTATTTTCCTCTTTTCAATTTAGTTTTCATCCTTGGGATCAAGGGTTATGATTTTAGTTGTTCATGTACACAAATATACATCTACGGAGAGTTGTCTCACAACCAATTAAGCTATAAAGAGTTTGTATATTATTTTCAAGTACCACCTCCCCTATGTCATAAGAGTAACCCTCATATTCATATATGTTAAGCACATTCAGCAAATGCAAACTAGAATCTATCAGTAAGGATGCAGAATAGAACATTAAGTAATTCCACATAACTGCAGATCATACCAAATAATTACTTAGCTCTCTTGATTTTAAAACATATATGAATGCCACTTCCACCAAACCATCCCAAAATTTACTTATCATCAGTGAGGAAAGAAAACCCAACGTAAACCATTGTTAATTAGTGTGAGTGAATTTTACTTGACATGTCATCACCATGAAACTTCACGGTAGGGATCAGCTGCAGATTTCATTTCTTTCACTAGCACACATGTTCATCGATATGACTACCAAGCTTTAAATTACCACACTTAACATCGACGTAGAAAATGGAAAACCGTTTGTCATAAGAGTAAACAATAAGCATGTGACCTTCTGAAGGGATGATTTCCAGTCTCTTTTGGTGACAACACTGGAGTCACTGAATTCAGATTGCACCAGGTCCTCATGAAAATAGTGCTCTATAACTTCAGGTTGGGGTGTTTCTGGAGAAAGATGATCGTGCCTAAAGCACTGAATACTCAATCTCTGCAAGGAAAGCCCCAAAAAATTAAAACAGCAAAGCAGAACTAGCTCAGACAATTGGTTCGACTATGTGTGTGTGTGTGCATGCACAGAAAGAAAACTCATCAGCCCCCACAAAACAACGAATTACAGAGGACTCAGATTCCCAGGTTCATAGGGACAAAGGTAAGAACATTTTCAAACCCTTTTTTTTTTCTTCGCAGCTCTAAATAAATGTAATAAATAATTCCAACAGCAAATAACAGAAACGTAAATAAAAAGAGAATATAAAAAACAAAAGTTTCAAGAGGTATCAATAATGCTTACATTTCTTGGAGACTTGGCATGGGATTCCAAGATCCGAGGAAAAGGACGTAGTGCGACGGGTCGGGGAAAACCCTTAATCGGAAGAAAGGAGCGGCTAAAGGCAGAATAAGAAGAGGTACTCAACATTTATAAACCCTAAGGGCTAATAACCCAAACACCACCCTCCTAATTAGTCCCTTACATCAACAAAAAGGGTTTAATATTTGGGGATTGGTTGTTATGGTTAGGATAAGAAGGCAGCTAGGAGAATGTGATTTGAAACTTCACTTCCCACGTTTAGTTTGTTCTATCCAAGGAGAAGAAAAGACAGCGACCCAGGTTAAGCTTGTTTCCTAGCCAGAGTCATTGAAATGGTATATCCCCCGTTCTGCTTGTGGTGTTCAATTCTGACCCTAAATTTATTAGAGTTTTGAAAAAAGGAAGAAACTTTCTTACCAGATTTGATGTAGCATCTATAGCCAATCGGAAATTGGGAATATTAATGCTCACAAATAGATACTATTAAATCTTAATGTGTTGGGTAAATGGTGTTCCCATACAAATACAAAGAAAATCATGTCTCTGGGTTGGTGGGTGGGAATTAAGTATTTACCAACCATACTGATAATAAAAAATCATTATCCCATTGGAAAAAAAATTATAGAGATCATATAAATAATATGAAGGGTAATCCAACCCATTAGAGAGGGAATTTGAGTAAAACTAAATATGGAAAATTTAAGAAGAAATTAAACATCAATATCTTTACATAAAGTCAATTTGATTATATAACTTTAATGAATAAAATAAATAAGTGTTAGATATTATTTTTAAAAACTCAATAAACTTAATTTAAAAAGTATCTAGTCTCACACTAAAATCGTCCTAATTATTTTTCCCACAATAATACCCTGTTTAAAGAATTTTTTTTTTCTACAAACCATTATAATAGTTTAAATAATTGCTTTCCATCCACTCTTTTACTTTGTATATGTCTGCTGTTCACATGCAAACAAATTCACTTTCCATGCTTTTCTTCCATTCAAATCAAATCACAGTGAATTGACAAATCTAAACACTTATAATATGCACCTCTTCCCTCCACATAAACATTATATATCTTCAAACAAATAAATAGTATTTTTGTGCTCCCATAAAAAAGCTTGAAACATTACATCGTGATATGTTTGAAATGAAATATTTGTTAAATATACATCAAATTGATTTATTTAATTGTTTCATTGAATTTTTTAAAAACATCACGGATTTGGAAAGTTCAATTACTTGCATTTAAATTTCATCTTTTTTTTTAAATGATTTATTTGGAGAAATCAATTTAAATTATTTTATCATTTTTTTTATTTGAATAAGACCACTACACTTTATCTCAGTCAAGTCATCTAGAACTAAATATTAAATCCAATCAAGTTATTCTAAATAAAAATCAAATTTAATCGATCCAAATATTAAATCCAATCAAGTTATTCTAAATCAAAAATCAAATTTAATCGATCCAAATCTAATTTTTTCAAACTGAAAATCATGACGAGTCAAACTCGAACTAACTCAATTTAAATAGAGTTGAATGTCTTAAAATAAAAACTAAATTACTTTATCTCAACAAGAAAATTGAAATTTAAGATATTTTAATTACTTCATTCAAATAAATTATTTAAAAAATAAGAAAATTCAATAATAAATAATTCAAATTATATTTATTTCAACTTGTTAGAATGGTAGAAATCCTCCTATATAAGGTAAGGGGCATTCTTTTCTGGCTTGCATAGATTACATTGTAACTGTGTGCACAAAGACTAAACAAAACAGGAATAACCAATAATGGCAACTGATACATAACTCAGAAAAGGGTAAGAACGTGGAATTTTATTGATGTAGAAGTATCAATCTGCATAACATATTGCAGAGAAAAGAAACATATGTAAGACGGATGAGAGAGAATTTTCACGGCAGAGGAACCGGAGAATGAGGAGAGAATAATCAAGAAATATGGTGAAGGATAACAGAGACAGAAAGTCAGAAAGGAAGAGGTTTCACATACCAGAGACACACCCACTGCGTCACATAATCTTTGAATTTAATGTTGCTTTTCCTCTTCCTCACTTTTGCTGTGGTCTCCCATTATAGGATATTCCTCCACGGGTTCCTGGGATGTGACTAACTCTGCCTGCTTTTCCCACTCAGCACTCGGTTTGTTACACGTTACATACATCCCCAGTCAAAACACAGTCACAACTTATGCTACACATTGTAATTCATTCCTACCTTAATCAGAGAAATCGAAGGAATGTTTAGTCCTACAACTGGGGCCCGACAATTTTTCCGGAGAAAAGAGTAGAGGTCGATAGCAAACTTCTTTATAAATGATGAGTTCCAGTTGGCCTTCACGTTAGAATGCCCAATTACATATGCTGCTCCAGTGCACTTGGCTTCTACCAGTTCCATGAGTTCTTCCTTGACCCGTGGGTCATAATATATTACATTTTGCAACTCAAATCGAATTCGTCGTCTAGTGATGTGTTCAGGCGATTCCCGCTCATACATGGCCCGCAGCCTCTTCAATATTGGAGATTTACTGCTAGTAACGGTCAAAGCTCCCGGAAGATTAATATTGTTGCCTTCCTGAAAAGCAGAAGATTCCGACATCAGCAATCGTGTCCCAAACTTCCCTGATGTTCTCACCACCGCCATCCGTCCATCCGCTGAACCTTCTGCCTTTCCAGAGCAACCTTCTGCTTCCAATTGAATGAATTCAGCTATGCTCATCACCAGTTCATTTTCAAAATCATTTTCGTCATTGCACACATCTTTATAACCATTTCGGACAATGCATCGATACAACCGGTAAGATTTGGGACCAATTCGACCGATGAGGTAACGTTCCTCACGTGGCACCCAAGCCACGGGTACAGTCTTAACACAAACAAAAACAACCACTTGGTAGAAAGCTGGCAGATTTGTCAAAAAATGAGTAAAACTGGCAGGGATTCCAGTAGCCAATCCAGTGTAGATAAGGCCCATTCCAGGAACTCTAACAATCCCAAGACTAGGACCTAATGCAAGGATGGTCCTCGTTGAAACTTTGTTATGCGTGTCAAATAAATACCTTTTCCTGGAACCATAATGCCACGCATACATTACAACCATGAAGACTGCAGAAAGCACGAGTGGAATCCAGCCACCTTTAAGGATTTTCAGGCTGTATGATGACAGGAAGAGAATCTCTATCGAACCAAAGGATAAAGCAAACGCCAGAGCAATTATAAGACTTCGATTCCATACAAGAATGATGGCTAGTGATGTCAAACATGTGGTCACAAACACAAGAATCAGATGTGCAATCCCTGCAAACAAAAGAATGATGTTACTAAGAATCACGATCTGGAAAAAAATAGTGAATATAAAATGACCCAGAACATCAGTTTATTTTCACAAATAATCGTTGAATCCTCTATAACACAATCATGTAAAATAAGTTTAATTTTGTTTCACTGTTAGCGAAACTTCTACCCTAGCATTCAATATTATGCTGCAAGATCATAAAAAAAGCTTGAAGTTCTTGGGAAGCTAATATCGTAATCAACTCTTCTAATAATGTTGGACTACGCGATTGAACAATTTCGAGATTTCTAAAGCAGACAGTGGATCAAAATTATGTTAATTTTCACTTCCAGTAAGGGTTACTATTTTTGAAATAGATGGCATTATAAATTGAGAATGTAAAGTTTACAGTGCCAATGAATCACAACTCAATTATATTTCCATATCAAATAATATTAAAATACATACCCTATTAGATAAAAACAAAAGTTACACAACTTATGATGGAAACTGAGGGTTAGGGGCGGTTATATAACAGTCAACAGCAGAAAGTAACATTTCAAATTGTGTAATATAAAAACAATTAATAAAAGCAGGTATACATTAGAATACCTTGAATAGTAACTTTGATGATGACGGCTTAGGACAGAAAATTAGAATACATAATACTAAATTTGTGTGTAAGAGGGGAATTAGGGGGAAATATTTGTTCTGATTTCTAGTAATTTATACAGAGAATTCATCTCTGTAGTAGTCTATGATTTTGGACCAACAAACTTCATTGTATTTTGTGATTCAACATCACTATTCTCCAATCAACCATCTGGTGCTCTGTCAACTTACCGTAAGCATGTCCTATTCTGTTTATGTCTCCTAAACCAACTGTCACAGCCAAGCTTATTATCATAAGAATCCAGTTTATCTCCGGTATATATGTCTGACCAGGGATCCACCTTCTGGAATGCACTGCTTTAACTCGAGGGAAACATTCAAATGCATGGCATTGTTGGACTGTTGAGAATGCTGAAGCAATGACAGCCTGACTTGAAACTACTGCCGCCAAAGCAGACACCACAAATACTGGCCAAAATAGAACATCTACAAAAATGACAAAAACATTATGAAATATATTACGGATACTAGACAGCAAGTACTGCAGTCTTATAAAAAACATATGACAAGACAAGTACCAGCTCAATTATTTTGCTCCATTAACCATTAAAGTAAGTTTCTTGCGTACAAGATACAAATACTACAAGTACACGGTGATTTTATTCCACTGAAAGCATATATGCATGGATCATCTAAGTGGTTATTTTTTAGGGAAAAATGTTAAAAGAGTACTAAACCACAAGGAACGGTAAACCCACTGGCTAGGGTTTATCTCCAAAATTATCGAGTAAAGTTAAGCTAAACTCGTTGACAATGGCTTTGATACATTGAATAGTAGGAGTAGGAAATGGATCTTATCTACCAATTTGTTCACCAACCTCTACCATAAATTAAAAGTAGTACAGTGCATGTACAAGAACTCAGCTTTTTCTGATCAACATAAGATCAAATACATTCTAGTTAGAGGTTGTGATTCAGTTAGAAAAAGACAGTGTCACAAAATGGTATAATATATAGAACATTGAAACAATAACCTTAAGCAAGACGTGATACATATCACTTTTCAAATTAGGAAATCATACTAAATTAATAATAATTTATAGAAATAGAAAATGTAAGTGAAACCAACTTACATAAGAAAAAGTTAAAGTTCATTAAAAACATGCTGTGAAGAGAAAATACACAGTAAAACGTCCACCCTAATAGAATTCACACAAAAATATTTCATTGTTAGATTAATAATCTCAAAGGTTAAAGTTATCTTATCTCTCAAAATTGCCCCACCTAAATTGGCCAGGGAGAACCAGAACTTGTATCTAATACTTGCTAATTTGTCAGTGTCGGCATAAGTACATAATAGACATTTTGTGAGACCAGGAGCAAAAACATAATACAATTCCACGTTCTTCTAGAATTCTACAAGAAGGCCTATCAGGGATATTTTATTCTATTGACATTAACTGACCTGGAATAGAAGCATAAAAGCTTATATGCACTGCAGATAAATTCTTGGAAAGAAAAGCAGCCTGCCCCATGTATTGAAGAACTAAACATGGGTAAATGACACAATAAAATGCAACCTGCACAGTAATGGGGAGCAATAACAATTATAAAAATTACAACAATCATTTTCAAAAATAAAATCAATCTAAAAGTTATAACTCTCTTTAAAATGAGGAATCATTATTAAGACCTCAATATATTATGTAAAGGACCTGTTAGGCAGGGAAGTAATGAGAGGGGTTGGAAAGTGTATCATAGGAAGAAATTTAAAAATAAAAATAGTTAAGAAGTTAGTTGTTATGGGGGGGTGAGGCTTTCTGAGAAAGTCTATATAAAGGAAGAATTTTCTTTTGTAAGTTGATGCTTGTGTTTGGAGTTGATAATTGTTGAATAATACAGAAAAAGGATCTTTGTCTACATTTTTTCAATCTTGTTTTGCCGATTCTTGAGAAGACAGGTAACAGGCATGCAATGAAAAGCTTAAGGCGAGCTAAGATTTTGAGCCTGTTGACCTGCATAAGCCCAATCCGCTTAACCCATAGCCCGTGTGGGTTTGGGACGGGACGGGTTGGTCTGCCGGACCACACTAAATTAAGCTCCCGTGGGTTTGGGATGGGACGGGTTGGTCTGCCTGGCCACACTAAATTGACAGCATTCTCATATTTTTCCATGGGTTCATCCAAGTGACGCGTTGCGGAAGCTTGAAATTTTCGAATGTGAGTTTGAAGCTTCGATCTTCCCATTGTTTTGAACTTGTTTGCCCAATCGGGTCCGTCCTGCTGGGTTTTGAATACTACTGGAAAATTTAGTTGCAAACTAAGTATAGAACAGATCAAGGATTAGGGAGAACCTGTTAGGACTAATTTGTACATGAGAGCATATATAAGAAAAAAATGTGAAGTACGAAATTAACTTCATAGTAGGGAGGAAGATTATATTATGGTTAAAGTAATTTCAACTCCTATATAAATTTATTTCATTTTCTTTACTTTATTGGTCCATATATAGAATTGTTCCCAACTTGGGGGGGTTTGTTCAAAACCATGAGCTGAAGTTCAATTTCGTGGACTTTCAGCAAAGCAATGATGGTGATGACAGAAGTAAGAATTCCAATGGGACAAAAGAACAAGAAAAAAGAAATAGAATGCCGAGTTTCGATCTGATTCTTCAGTCCATCTTAAAAAACCTGCCTGAACTCATAACCAGAGATAGAATTCGATAAATATGCAAAGAATGAGAAACCAAGAGAAAGATAAAATCCACGACCTTGCAGCAAAAAGATCAACAACCAACAGGTGAATCCAGACAGAGGTCAAAGTCAACTCACTGGAGAACATTCTTGCTATATTAGTCAGGCCGCATGCCCAAGGGCCAGAAAGGATGCTAGCCGGACCATAATATTCAGCCCGCTTTTCACAAGAGGCGCGGGTCAGCGCAACCTGCATTTTGCAAGCCAAGTGTGGACCAGTCCTAGGCCTGGGCTGGGCCGGGGCGGCCCGCATTGTCACCCTTAGATGAAAGTATGTTCTATGTAATACATTACCAAACAGGTAAATCAACTCAAAGTTTGAATTTCGCATGTTCCACTTTAGCCAAAAAGTTCTAGATAACAAATCAAAGAATCACTTTCTAAATGTTATTGGCCTACAGGTTAATTATCCCTTTTCATATGTAAATATAAATAAGAGAAGGATGTTAGTTAGTTAGTAAGCTATTGTTAGTTCATAGTTGTTTGGTATGCTTAAAAGTGAGGTAGGTTGTTGTATTCTGGACAGTTGAATCTAGATTGAAATGAAAATCAAGTGCAGTGCACAGTTTCTTTGACCTCTTTGTTTCTCTCCTCTTCTCTCTATCCTATCTATTTTGTTCTTCCACCTTTCCCGTATTTTTTCCCGTCTTTCTGTTTCTTTCTCTTTCGAACCTAAATTCTACATCACCTATACTCCATCACTTGTTATGCATTATAAACAAAGGTTTGTCTTTTTGATGCTAATATATGAGTATAATATAAATTAGTTTGTTGTGGTATCTTTCAATCTGTTGTTCAGTTTTTTAGTAGCATAATAACATCAACTATTTCTCTTAATAGGCACATCAAAAGTCTAAAAAGTATATTACAACTTAGTACACATACTATTACTGACCAAAGGAGTTAATAATCACCCTTACAGAAACCTGTAGTTAAATAACACTAATAATTCTTGGGTATTATCTATTAAGAGGGTCATTCGAGAACACAACATTGGAAGTTAACAGTGAAATCAAAGCCAACTTAATACTTATTGGCCACACATACCCTCAAAGGTATTTGTCTGTAGTAACCGAGGTCTCCAAACATAGCTTCAGTTCCTGGAGATGACGAGAAAAATAATGAATTTGGATAGCATAAGGCTTAAGCAGAATTTGAATTTAAAAGAGATGCAGACCTGTAACACACAGAAATACTCCTCCAAGATTAACCCAACCACCTTTTCCTGTTAGCCTAAAGAACTTGTAAATATAGTGCGGAGAAAGAGCCCCATATATTCGTGGGTTCCACTTGATGACATTGTAAATGCCAATCATGAAAATAGTAAGTAACCATAGAATGATTATGGGAGGAAATACAAATGCAACCTTGTAGGAGCCACGGTGTTGCATAACAAAGAGTCCAATCACTAGAACACAGGAAATACGAGACAGCACACCTATGAAAGGATATATACGTAAGTTTTGATAGAAAAAATATAAAATGCAACATTGTACGAACCATTATGTTGCATAACAAGAAGTCCAATCAGTAGAACACCGGAAATACGAGACCACGCCTATGAAATGATATATACATATGTTCTGATGACAAAAATGCATAATATTTTTCAAGGAAGGAATATAGGACCAGTAGCGTATAACAAACGTCAAGTGAGACTTGTTCTCAATTGTTATCATGAGAACAAATCTTTATCATACAAGATACAATCATACATCAATTATCAATATTAGAACTAAATAAAACCAATCTTGAGCCTCCAAATATGATTATATAATCAAGATTTGCTGTTCTTCAGTAATTTTGCTTATGCTGAAGAACAATGAAAATCAAGCTTAATTCAACCTTTCATTAAGAAGCTCATATTGCACAACGTAATCAAGAGACTGATACTTTTTTTTTTTAATTAATGCATGCACCATATAATAAGCTTGGCATAAAATAAGGGGAGTTATCTATGTCAAGGTCCTTAATATCACTTTAGTTTTAAGTAACAATAACAGTTTCTGGAGTACGTTCCATGATTTAATATTCCATTCTATGTTACCTTTTTTTCTATATAGTCTGTATGCATTAATTTATTAGTCGGTTGATTTAATTCATTTAGATTTTTTGTGTGCACAATGATGCTAACAAGGTTCGAACGTAAGAGCTTGAGCAAACTAGACAAACCCCCTCACATTTAGGCCAAACCTAGCGGGTTATTCATGTAGATCATTTAAGCTCTGAGTATTACACACTTTGGAGGAAGATTAGCATCGTTTCCCCTTACTTTTGTTTGCAATCTTTGCTTCAATTTCCAGGCCTTTAATGGATGAAAGAACTGCAAGATAGAATTCTTATTAGCAATAGAGCTGTTGCAATGGTAAAACATCAATCAGATAAGTTGTACCACCAGACACAATAACATATTTGTAATGAGAAAAATGTAAAGTTACCAGAAATGGCAGGCATGAGTGCACCAACACAAATCACCATGCAAGCACCCAGTAAAACAAAAATAAGCAAAGCCTTCTTTGTACTCTTGTGTTTCTCAATGAATCTTTTCAAAGGAGATGGTGGTATACTTCTATTTGAGGAACCAAGTTTGAGATATGTAGAAAGCTCCTCATCAGAAGCTTGATGATTAGGAAGCAAACAAAATTTTGCATTTCTGCAAAGCTGTGAATACAAAGCAACAATTCCCCCTGTACGTGTTGAATGTACTAGCATTACCACAATAATTATAGTAATGAGTAACAAAAGGACCTTAGTTTGACAGAAAAATAAAGAAAAGCAGTCCTTACCTTCGCCATTATCATCTACACTTAAAAGAATAACTGAATACTTCAATAAAGAAACAATTGAAAGAGTCCAAAATATCAAAGAAAATGCGCCAAATATTGCATCTTCATTCTGGACTTGTTTTAGTCTTCCAGAAAAAATACTTTGATAGACATAAAGTGGGGATAGGCTCAGGTCACCAAACAAAAAGCCAAAACTTTGGTATGCCAAAAACAAAAGTGTTCTACATTGAAATTTCCGCTCTACCTGTTAATTGAGAAAAAAAAAACAAAATATTATGAACATATATGACTTCAAGTTTTTTAATAAAACAACATTTAGGTTCAAAGGGAAAGCAATGAACAAAATAATAGATTATATCGATATTTAATGCTTTTTATCCTATTTCCTTTTCTTCCGCGCAGGCATACATACAACTATGATAAGTTTGCTCATTTTCCACCATGAAAGACAAAAGAAATGAAGAAGAACACGAATATTGCATAAAACGCTTCTACCAATATAGCATACGATACACTGTAGCAAATTGTGTTCAAGAAGAATTCCATTTTCATTTTCCAAGATTCTACCAGCATAGCATACGTTCACCATACTCTCCACACAACAACTCGCATCTCTTTCTCGTTTTCTGACGCAAAATATATTTGCCTGTGATTGCTTCTATGCCTTCTAAATTTTCAAACTATACAGCCAAACCATATTCCGTTTTCAGGCCAGTTATCCACGTTTAGATTGACGACGGAGTTTGAAACAACAAATCTCATTTTCACTTCGCACATTGTCTCGTTACGGCAAAATTCGACATAAACATTGCTTATTCAATACGCATTTATTCGTTAGAATTCCATCGATTCTCAGAATATCGAATCTGATAAAAACGGAAAACAGGCAAAGAAAGTTCCAGAAGCATGGCAAAACATTTGTAATATACTTTGTAGTTAAGTCCATGTTCGAATTGAGGAAAAAAAGAGAGGAGAAAATGTACCACGTCTGATGCACCTCGTTCTCTACTCGCATCTGAGCTCATAGCGAAGAAGAAAACAGAACAAGAGTTTCGTTGCGCTCGCTTTTGGAAAGGAAAAATCCACTCCAACTGTATTGGAACCGCGAAATTGCCTCCAATGTAGACCGTGTTTGATTATTTTACTATTTACGCAATAAACTTAGTTTTTCCATTGCAAGATGTCCTGGTAAAAAAAGTGTCCTGTAATATCTCAACCAATAATTTACATAAAAACAACAACAAAATTTATATGAACTGTTATATTATTTTTAAATATAGTCTAAACTTTTACCTTTAATTCAAAATCATTAATGGTGATGCAAGTTAACCTGGAAATAATTCTTAATATATAATCCTCGTCTTATTTATAATTTTTTTCAGAAAATTATTTGTATTTAAATTGAATGATGTTGTTGATTTGTTTTTCTTGAAACGCTCTTAATTAAATATTTAAAATAAATCACAAAAAGTTAGCTAAATCTATCCCAACTACTTCATTTTATGATATGCAAGAATAATTTTGAAAAATAATTAAAATTAGATAATTTATTATTTTTAACTAATTCAGTGTAAATTAACTAAAAAGAATCTTACAAATAGAGACATCTGGAATCGTATTTAAGGAGTTGTCTTTGGGAAATTAATTCTACCCTTTTTTTTCCAAAATCAATTCTACACTTGTATAAATACCACAAATATAATTTTTTACACGTATTCATTTAATTTTACCTTGTTCAACCTTACTGAAAACCAACTACAATCATATTTAGATTACTTAAGTTTACTTGAGCAATATTAGTCCACATTCATCACAAAATTTAAATTCAGTCAATAAATAACCTAATTCGAGCAAGTTAATTTAATTTAAGTTAAATTGAACAAATAATAATTCTAAAACAATTATTATGTAAAACAATAAACTTGTATACTTAATTATTATGTTAAAACAATAAATTTTAACATAATCTAAAAGGGGTCAATCTCGGTTAAACAAATCAATAGATGATTAGATGGAAAAAGGCAAATCATCAATTAATTTACCATAAATCAATTTTATTAACTTGTTCACTTTTGTTATAATTCTTTTGGTATTGGTTTTTGACTTTTTTTCTCTTTTCAGCGTCTGATATTGTTACAAGTTCTCAAGTAGCAGAGAAAGGCCAACCTTAAGATTACAAAGCAGATTAGGAGTTATCACAGTACAGAAACTGTTCTGCATGGTCTCTCGTTATGTTTCCCAGTACCTCTGCAGACACATATTGAAGAATCAATTAACTTAATTACAAATTATACCTGATCTGCACTTGGAACATATCCACATTCTGAGATTACTTTATTCATAAGAGGAATGTCTCCGTAGGATCCATCTGGTATACAAAGTTAGGACTCAGCGTAAACCAAGAGAAACTAAATCGCACATTCTTAACCTCACTAGAGAAAAAAGTTGGATTTGTTTTTTCTTGGCTTTGTACAAAATAGAAAACACATTCATGTCTGCTCGTGTAGTAGGGAAAAAAACTGGTGCAACTAGACCCACCAATATCATGTAAGTGCCCAATCAAATAGCAGGCCGCAATACTAAAACGAGTAAAGACTGATCTCAACAAAGTAATGTAGAACTTATTTGCGACGTCTTTGGGTTATGTGGTTTATGTCTGGGTTGCCTTTCCTCATCATTGCTACAAACTCATCATAGTTAATTCTTCCATCCTGCAAGAAATTTGAGAGTTAATATTGCAAAGGATAATTAAACAACACTGCATAAACTTATACAATTTGGCACTAGGACAACCGTCAATGTTGTTGCCCTGTAAGATAATACAGCTTTTCTAGATAACAACAGACACGAAAAATTCTAGACCTGTTCTATAAAGAAAGAAGAAAGCAGAATTACCCAACAATATAATTACAGCATTTTCCAGAATGACATTATTGTTGCATGTGGTTGTGATTATGCTAAAAAAGCATATATAAAGGAGCAAAAAAGAGTAAAAAGAAAGTAACTACGTTGTCAGTATCAACTTCAGCAATGATCTCCTTTATTGTTTTCTCATCACCCATGTTATACTTCTTGAGGGCAGATTCCAACTCTTCCATTGTGATGTAACTAAACAGAAGCAACAAGAAGAAAACCAACACAAAAATCAACATTTAAGGTGATAATGTTGCTATAGTATAAATTATGAATGAAAAACAAATTAGATTACCCGCTCTTATCATCGTCAAAATATTCAAAGGCTTTATATAGATGATCCTCTCTTTCCATTCTATTCATGTGCATGGTAGCAGTTATAAATTCAATGTAATCAATGGTTCCATTTCCATCTACATCAGCCTGAGAACCAAATAATTACGATCATGCAGAAACATCAGTAAAATAAAGAGAAGTGTCAGACTAGTGATTACAATATCATGCAACCATGAACATATTATCCATCTTGGCATCTCCAGTCTCAGTGATTATTACACACGGCACATAGATGCATCAAGCACCAAGTTCTTTATAAGTGCAAAAAAGGATTACAAGCTTATGATTATCTACAGGACAGGAAATAATATTGCAAACAAAGAGCTAACTGTATATATATGGTATGTACACGGGCTAGGAGAGATACTTAGCTATGGGGAGAATATCTCCATGAGTTTAGCATAAATGCATCACAAATGCAAACCTAGGTTTTTGATACAGATATAAACAAAACAGGATGAGCTTGCACAGAATGAGTTTAACGGTATTTCACACACACACGCACACAAACTAACTTAGCTGTGGGGAGCCAAGCTCCAGTAGTTAAGTGATGTGGCCCCATGACCCAAGATGCTGAAGGAGTATGAAACGATGGGGAAACGGTGAAATGCACCTGATCAGTTTTAGGGAAGAGAAAGATTACTAATTACTAGCTGAGCAGGTCATGGGGGGAGTGCATGAGTTTGTTGTCCAGAGAGAGAGAGAGAGAGAGAGTATGTAAAGAAAGATATGTATAAGGTATGCTAAATTAGGCCTGGGCTGGGAGAGACCAGACTCTATCACAACCGTGTACACAGAACATACCAGGATCTGAACACCCTTTTTCAGACCTGTTACTACAGAAGAAATATTTTCATACTTAATTTCTTCCTTTTAGTCTTTCTTGCTTCCTGTTTCCTTTCACTATGATCTGCTAAATTTAACTTGAGATACTATAGAAGAAGAGTAAGTTCATCAAACAACCCATGTCTAGGTTACTCAATTTACTTTTAACCTACGATGAAATGAGCCAGAGATACAAGAGTCTGAATAGTAAAAATTGAAGCAAACCACAATGGGTATATGCCAATTCGTGTTACAATAGCAATTTCATACAACATGCTGGGTGACAAGACTTTGGGTAGTATTTCAGGTCTGAGATATCGTGAAAACTTCAAAACATTCTCATTAGGTAATCAACAAAGGAGTGCAAATATTTTGGAAGAACCAATAGGAAAAGTTACAACCGAAAAAGAAGAGGACAGTGATCTTACCGCTTCCATCAACTGCCTAACTTCGGACTCAGAAAGTTTACTACCCAGTTTTGGGAGACCAGCTTTCAACTCCTCAAATGTGATTGTTCCACTGTTATCTGTATCCATGGATTTGAACATTTCCTTCAAGCCAATAATTTCTTCTTCAGAAAGATTTTCAGCAATAACCTGCAATAAAATAGTTCACAAATTAATAAAATTCATTTCATGAGCCATTTAGTCCGAATAGTGGACACTGAGGGTGTGCGTGAAACCCAGTCTTGAAGGTGTGTGTGAAACTAATTCCTTCAAGACGGATCTATCTTATTGCTAAACTAAATAAAATACTGTTTCCGAAGCACTAGAGTCGTTACATTGGCATACGAGGAGACGGATTCTCTAGCAGCCAAAGTATTGGTTTAACTGAAAGAAACAAAAGCATCTATCCTTTGATCAAGTCAGCTATGAAGACCTTCTCTACATATTTATTTGTTTATATTATAGATTTTCCATTAATGTATACTATCTTAATCCAAAGGGATTTTAATATAGTGGAGTTTGCAGATATTTTACAAAAAACTTGATAACATGATGAGAACCAAAAAAAATTATGATAAAAAATTATTTACCTTCAGGGCTACTTTTTTTAGTTTGTTCATTGCTCGGAATTGTTTCATTCTGGATAAAACAGCAATATCAAGAGGCTTGTCAGATGCATCTCCATCCACTCTCATCCAGGGATGATCTGCACCATATATAACATATTATGTTAAGATCTATGATGAACAAATACTATATGTGTATTAGATACAATGGCGATATGTTTAATTTGAAAATAAAAGGTTCAGTACGTGATATATACATATTGAAAAATATACAAAATTTCTAAAAAATATGATAAATATATGATTGTTATTATGTGAATCCAAATTAAAATAACATGTATTAAATATTGTCAAAACAAAAAAATTTAAATTATTATCATCATAAAAATATTAATACTTTATAAATTAAATACTTCATTGATGAATGTTGATAAAATATCCTAAAATAACATGTCAAATATGGATATGTGACACAAATTAAAGTATCAGTATATGATAGGTTATGATGAGTTAGTGCTTGAGAAAAGGAGGCAATCTGACTTTCAAGCAAAATATTAATCAGAATAAACTCCCACTAATAACTCTATCGTTATATCAAACAGGTGTAGGGAGGGGGAAGTTATTAAGTGGTTTGGACCACCACCTGTTCTGTGGTTCCTATCAATCTTTAAGTGACATGTACTTAAGTTATTAAATAAGTAATTACATTTCACGAAGATTGGTCAGGCAAGGACAAGCATTGGTTCATAACTACCAAATAATTTATCCTAATGAGGGACAAAACAAAAACACAATATACACTAGGAAAGAATAAAATGTAAATTCAGGAATCAGTAGAAAGAATCAGTGGGTCATAGCCTACATTTTTATTCTTTATAACTTTTCTTAGGAGGGGGTTGAAGTGTTTTGGATGTGACAATTAATTCTCATTCTCTTTCTTTTTATTTAACGAATCACACTATTCCAATAGTCCAGTGTCCTTAACAATATCACAGATCTATATATCGAATAACAACTGTTTTGGATGTCCTTATGTCCTATTTCTCGGCCTCACTGAATCACGGCATAATCCAACCTACAGGTTCAGAACCTCACTATGAAGGTAAACAGTGACTCTCTTCTTCTGTGTCAGCGAGATTGAAATAAAATATAAAGCACATTTGGCACAAAAACTAAAATGTTATGTTCGTGAGTAGAGTTTAACTTACTCAGTACTTCAACTGCTGAAAGTCGTTCTTTAGGGTCAGCTCGCAGCATCTTCTTGACCAGATCTTTAGCACTAGTTGATATGGAAGGCCAAGGATCCGATGCGAAATCAATATGTCCACGAAGAATAGCATCAAAGATACCCTGTTCATTTTCTTCACATAAAAGATTAAAAACAAAGTGAAAACCATTGGAAGGGTTCGAAACTGAGAATATCAGGGTACGAAAAAAGAAAACTTCCACAGTAAAGCGCCAATATAATCCTTTCGGAGCTC
Organism: Vigna radiata var. radiata; assembly: GCF_000741045.1. NCBI lineage: Eukaryota > Viridiplantae > Streptophyta > Magnoliopsida > Fabales > Fabaceae > Vigna > Vigna radiata. The sequence continues at coordinate 53,521,663 of NC_028357.1, read as the reverse complement.
AAGAAAACAATCATAGGTTCTTTTGAGGGATCACAGATTACAACAACAACTTTAACATGAAACCTTGGGGTATGGTTTTTATTCGACATTAAAAAATAAAAGTGAGGGAGTTAAAAAGGAAGGAGTTCTACCTGCCCAAAAAGGTGGAACACCAGAAAGCAGAATGTACAGTATAACCCCAGCACTCCAAATATCAGCCTCTGGCCCATAACTTCTTTTCAACACCTCAGGAGCAACATAGTAAGCACTCCCAACAAGGTCTCTAAACACATCTCCTGTTCTCAAAACCCAACACTCTAATAAATTTCACAATAAACACTTGCAAGAGATAAAAAGAAAATACGAATATAAAATAAACTAGTTTCTTAAAATAAATCAACGCAAGCATGTAAACTTTCCAAAAAGTTAAATGCGATCGCTTATGTTAGAATTAAGTGAATAGATTAATTTTAACTCATGAAAAGTTCTTTTCTTTTTTCTATAAATGTTAATGAAACTGGTTATATTAATAAACTAAAATGAACTCGGCTTCAATCATAAATTATGATTATCTTATTCATTACCTAATTTATGAGTTTTCTTGTTTGGCATTTTCAAAAAACTATTCTAATGGGGAAATAAATTAATTTTAAATTGAGAAAAAACTTAATTTTTAGAATTAAAACATCTTACCTTCTTCTCCTCCTCCTCCTCCTTCGCTAATTATACAAACACGACCTAACATAGGCAGAATCAATAAGCAGTGACCAGCAGATTAGAATAACTAACTAACCTGGCTTGAAGAAGACTGAGAGACCAAAATCCGTGGCCTTGAGAGGGGAATCATCGTTCTTGTTGAGCAGCAAGAAATTCTCGGGCTTCAAGTCCCTGTGCATCACGCCCATGGAGTGGCAATTGTGCACCACCGTCACGATCTGGCGGCAGGAGTTGGCGGCGGCGCGCTCGGAGTAGTGGCCTTTGGTGATAATGCGGTCGAAGAGCTCGCCGCCAGCGCAGAGCTCCATGACGAGATTGACGGAGTGGCGGTCCTCGTAGGCGCCCTTGAGCTCCACGATGTTGCGGTGGCCGGTGAGGTGGTGCATGATCTGGACCTCCCGCCGGATGTCGTCGATGTCGTCGCGGTTCACGAGCTTGCGCGTTGCGATCGACTTGCACGCGAACTGCTCCTTCGTGACCTTGTGGGTCACCAGGTACGTCACGCCGAACTGCCCACGGCCCAGCTCGCGCCCGAAGATGTAAATTGACCGGACATCCTCCATAGGCCGGCCCAGCACCCGGCCCAGCGAGGACGACGCTTGTGGCTTCGGGGGTGGGGGTGAAGGGTTCGTGTTCGGGGGTAGGACGGTGATGCCGTTGCGCTGGGGAAGGTCGTCGGAGTAAGTAGTGGTTGAGGAGGCAGCACCGCCGCCGTTGCTGCTGCTGCTGCAGTTACCCATGGTCTAGGGTCAATGAAGAGAACTATGGCGGTCGGAGTTCGATGTTTGGTCTGTCAGAAGAAGACTAATTGTTTAAAACTAGGTGGCCGGCACAAAGACTAAGATGGACTTTGCTGTGCCTGGTTGTTAATTAGTGTACTAATTGCTATTAATTAATGAACATCTTGTGTTAATTAATACTTAAAAGAAAAAAACACACACACACACACGTAAAAATTAGGTTTTGTGACACACTTCCTCTAGAATAGTAAGAATATTAATCATAACTATTCTTAATCCGCTTTAAAATAACATAATTGGATCAAAGATAGTTATTTTGGTAGGTTGTATTGCAGGTTGTAATAAATAACTATAACTATAATGTCAGTTATAATCTAATAAATATAAATTTTAAAAGACCAGCAAAACAAATGCACAAATAATTTTATGTTAGTTTTTATTTTGTTTTCCCGGAAATTTACCCGCCTTCACTCTAAAAAACACATCTTTTTTTTGGATTTAACCTCAACTCCATCAATGCCGTCCTAAAGTGTTACCGCGGATTTGTAGTTGTAACTTTCGTTGTTTAACAATTTTACTTTAATCAAATTTATAATACTTTTAATTACAATCCTGTAAAAGATACAATTTAGTAAAGTTAGACTTTTAACATTAAGTTATTCTTATTTAGTGTCGTTTTTTATTGATGATTTTAAATGAATTAAGATATAAATATAATAACGTTTAGCAGTAAATTCTTAAATTGTATTGTTCTTTCTTAAAGTTATGATTACTTTTGATAAAATAGTAACATGCATTCTATTTTAATGTATTTGAAGGTAAACAACTTTATCAAGAATACTTTAAATATTTAAAGTCTCCATATCTTCAACAATTAATTCATAATATTTAACAGCAATTTAAAAAAAAAAGATGAAAATGAAAAATTCGAATATAGTTTTGACGTTCATAAATAAAAGTATCCAAAGCACAGTTTCATCTCCGTAGTATAAATTTGTTTAACTAACTTTTGTTTATTTACATGGCGTTAAAAGAACCGTTAGCATTAAAGAAATAACAAAATAATACAGTTTATCTCTAAGAAAATAGAATTTTTAAATTAAAGATAACTACAAATGGGCAAGTGAATGCGACCTCATAAGGCCTTTAATCCCGTAAAATGGGTGTCAAACTCAAGGATCACGATGTGTTGAAAAATAAGTACTATTATAACAAATACAATCTCAGTGAAGTTTTATTATTAAATAGAATACATGAAACACTGACAGAAATTACATTACAGGTAATATTTACAGAGGAAGGAAGAATGTGAAAAAAACATCACCAACTACCTGATCAAAGTACAATTTCCTAACATGATAAATCCCCTCCACGAGATTGTCAAACGACTTGGTTATTCTCCCAACTCAATTTCATAGGAAGACAGAATAACTCAATTCGTCAAAATCTAACGTAGAATGGAGTAATAATGTAACATGCTGATAAAATTTGTTAACTAAGGAGACAATGAGAAAGAAAACGATAACTAGCTTTCCATCCAATTCTGGGGCATGGGATAACCTTTGATTGGTTCAGATGGATCGCTAACTAGACTTCTCCCGCTGCTTGTGCCACGGCTAGAACTCCCAGTCAGCATTGCCATCAGACTTCCACCATGCACCCTGCCTTCAGGAACAGCAACTGACATTGGCAAGTGACCACCTTCCTTGGCTGAGACATGAGCAGTTACAGCTTCAAACTGCTTGAAGTCAGAGCAGGTTGCAGCCGAACCAAGGCTACTCCCTATTTTCATCATATCTATATCCATGTTTTTGTCAACGAGTAACTGCTTTAGTTCATCTGTTTTACTCGAATGAGGATTCTGAACAACAGATGCCAGTGAGATACCTCCGTGAACCCTCTTATCATGCACCAGCCCACTATGAAGAGCACACATACCTGTTTTCCCCCTTGCAAACGAATTGCAGGGACCATCCTGTTGAATGCCATACTCTGAACCAGGATGGCCCCAAGAGCACCTCTTGCCTCCCCCATGTGCTTTGCAAAAGTCAGTGCTTCCTTGAGCACTCTTTCCACACCCTACAAACTTGCATCTCTTGCCTCCACCATGGCGGACACAATGATCAGTCCTTCCTCTAGCACTTTTTGTGCATCCTGGTACAGCACACCTCTTTCCACCCCCATGTGCCACACAGAAGTTGGTACCTCCATGCACACTTTTAGTACATACTCCACCACCCTGATACGTACAGCGTTTTCCCCCTCCATGGCCCTTGCAATATGGGGTGCTCCCCTCAGCGCCTTTGGTGCACCCTGGTGCTGTACACCGTTTTCCCCCACCATGTGCTTTGCAAAACATTGTGCTCCCTTGTGCCCCTTTTGTACAGCCAGGAGCCTGGCATCGACGACCTCCACCATGTGAGATACAAAGGCCTGATAGACCTTCGGCACTCTTGGTGCAGTTTTCTCTCTGGCACCTCTTACCACCACCATGTCGTATGCACAATCCAGATTTCCCTCTGGCAGCCCGGGTACAGCCTTCATGACTGCATCTCCGGCCACCACCATGGGCAATACAGAAATCTGTACGTCCTTCTGCACTCTTTGTGCAACCAAGGAATTCACATCGCCTGCCACCTCCATGTGCCTTGCAATAAACCGTACGACCCTCGGCTCCTTTGTGGCAGCCAGGTTTCTGACACCTCCTACCCCCACCGTGAGATATACATCTTCCAGAAGCACCCCTGGCACCCTTTCCGCATCCCTCCACTTGACATGTTTTTGAATTACTGGGGCGCAGTGGCTGTTGCTGCTGTGTAAGCCCGGAAGTGCAGGTAACTGAACTTTTAGGCCTGGTTGACGAGAGATCCAGAACAACGGGACTATGATCAAACTGCTCTGAAGCCTGATTTAGAAGAAAACTAGTGCCTGTATTTGATGACGTCTTTGAAGCTGGCAAAACAATCCCTGGCTTCCAACTACATGAAGTTGATCCCTCGTCTGTATTCTGTGTCCCGCTGAACGCTAATGGCATCTCCATATTCAATTGAAGAGGTGAAGGATTTAGATGTATGCTTGTAATATCTGACTCACAGGGCCCAGTAGAAAGGCTTAATTCCAAATCAAATTTTGGTTGCAGCTCCAGTGTCTTCAAACTTGAATTAACAAGTTTCTTCTGGCTTTGTACCTTCTCACAGCCAAGATGGAGAGAAAAGTCCAGTTCAATATCCATAGATGATTCCTCATCAACATCTTTGGCTGAAGACACAGCTGTGCAAGCAGCAGCCGAACTCCCCTTGCTATCAGAGGAACTGGTTGAACGCCCAAGCCCAAGTGACAAAGATGAGTCGACTCTTTGACCCATACATCCATCAATTAAATCCCACTTCCTTTTTGTTCCCTTAGAAGAGGGCACATGGGTGGGAATTGAAGAACCAGGGGAATCAAGTCGTAAGATGGTATCTGTACCATACTGATCAGCTCCCCTTCCTTCAGCTTGCATAGAATTGCCCAAAATCTTGAATGCATTTGCAGAATGATTAGCAGCAAATCCCAAAAATGACTTCAACCTCACGTCCATTAAAGTATGAAACCACTGTAGAAACAATATCTACTCCTATTTATGAATTTAACAGAACAACCTTCCTGACCTCAGGGTAAAAAAGATATAGATGTTTATCTACAAAGTTAAGGGTTAGATGTGTCTACAGGTGTACAATGCACCCCCGCTGACAAATCCTGAAGTATCACGCCGATCCATCTATAAGATATAGAAAGACTAAGCTGAGGTTCAGTTTGTCGGTTGCAAGTACAAATTAACCTAACAACGTCTGACTCCTTCCAAAACACACCATGGAAGCAATCATACTATTCACGAACCACATGGCCGGAACTGGAACATCTGCCAGAATAAACATGGTTGCAGTCAAGTTTTGCATGCTCGCTAGAATAAAAATGGGTAATAGATAGCATCAGAAAGAGAAACTCACAAAAAATAAACTTATGTTTGCAAAACACCAGATGTTCATTGGCCCAAAATAAGAAAAACACTATAAATTAAAATTTAAAAGAAAAAACGTGTCCATAAACTTCTTTTAGAATTTTTATCCACAGAGATTGAAACGTAAGATAAAAACATCAAGAAAGCGGATAAATCTACTCAAAAAATTACACTTAAATAAATGAACTGGGTACAAAGATCTCCGTTTTGCAAGGGCATCACAGGCCAGCAAAACAAAAACTGTAGTTATGGTTATGCATGAAGCAAAAGGTCATTAAATTGCATACCCGCCCTTCAAAAAGTGTTAAAAATCAACCCAAATAATCCCCCAAATAGAGAATCTTTTTGAAAAATAACTGGGCTGAAACGAAGAAATAGCCGAGTACCTTAGTCATTGTCCAGAGTACGCCAAGTGAAAGTAGTTGAAGTAATATATATAAAATATTTTACACCATACAGCATTTCATAAATCAAGCACATTGCTTTCTCTGTAAGTTTGTTTGTCACAAAAACTGTTTGCTCTATTAGTTTGTTTGTCACAAGAACACCAAAAGAGCATATCAGATCCTGATGACCACCACTTTATACTGTGTTTTGAACCAACTGGACGAAACCAGTCTTGTGACCAGCTGTTTTTTAAAACCATAATGAGACTTTTATCATCCCAAATGATTCATTATAAAATAGATGACTTAGATGTCTGCCAAGCTTTAACTGATGCATCAAAATTTAGCGTATAAGAAAATATGAGAGAGCGCTTGAACGAACCTCACCTATTACCAATGACACGTATTTCCATAAAACAGCAGGAGCAGCTACGAGAATACAGCAGCCTAGCAACAAACGCCTGACTGCATCGATTGAGAAAGTTCTGCAGATATTACAACAGGGCAGTTAGGAAGCAATAGCACGAAAACAAGAAAAAGCGAAGACTAATAGCAAGCAACTGCAGAGATGAAAACATGAAATAAGAAAAATGGGGACGTTGAAGCACACAGGATAACGACAGTATAATTTCTGAACAAAACAACACGTCATCAGAAAAGCGAACAAAAGAACCAGGACATTGAACAAGACTACAACACAATAGCACAGTAACATGCATAAATACAAGCATTAGTGCGAAAACTGTTTCTTCTTTCTTTTTGTACTTCTGCTCTGAGCAACTAACTTGTTTCAATAACTAAAATCAATTAAGCGCAACCCAACCAAACGAGAAGACGCGGGGGCTAACTATAAACTTTCTTTACAAACAGGTTAGACCCCGTGAAAAAAAAAAAGTAATAAAACAAAATAAATCCTTTCAAATAAATCATTGAAAAAATCGACCAAAACAAACGTGAACAGAGAAAAAGGGAAATCCCGAGACTTAGTTCAAAGTACCTGGAATCACAAACTCCAATAAACAATAAATAACTACAGAAACGCACAAGTTGAATTAGCAAATATTATTACCAAATACCCCAAATATGGTGAATTTGATCACATACGGTTAAATCGAAGTTAATTAAGGAAGAAACAGATTGAAGTAGAAAATATGATAAATTGGTCCTGAGGTTATCTGTTTGTTTGTGTGGATTATGAAAGCAGGGAAGAAAGAAGGACAAAAGACAAATATTCCAATTCAATCTTCATCGTTCCAAATTTGCTGAATTGTGCTAAACGCGGAATCTTCAATCAAATTCAGGATTATGTTTCCACGAAGTAGAAAGGAAGAGGAAGAAGAAGAAGAAGAAGAAGAAGAAGAAGAAGAAGAAGAAAAGCATCAATTCATAGGCCGTCCTTTGAATAAAGTTCCAGATTTCAAAGAAAGAAAAACGAAATGGAAAACGAAAAGGACACACAAATGATGATTCTGTAGCTTGCTCATGAATATGTTCAACGAAAATTAGATTGTAGAGAAAAATAGAACATGAATTCGGAATGAATATAGGAGATCTCGAAAGAGTAAGTTACCTAGCGCGTCGATTGGATTGGATTCGAATTGATTGGAGTTGGGGTTAGAGAAACGGGTGGTCTAGGGTTTTAAAATCCGACGAGAGAGGGTGGTCAGAGAAAGCCGACAGGAAACGGTGAAGAGGCAGAGAGAGTGAGAGATGAATGAGGAAGAAGAGGCGCGTGTTCTTAGTGAGAGTACGCTACATCCAATTTTAATACTGCACGAATTCTAGGGTTACGTTTCTCTTCTTTCTTTGTTTTCTTCTTTTTTAAATTATTTTTTCTCTGCCTCGCTATATGGCAATGGTTTTGTTTCTTCGAGAATTTTTGAACAGTTCTACTATTTAATCACAAAATTTCAGTTCCTTAAGCCTCTTATTAATCTTATTATGATGGAAGAAGAAAGAAAAGTTATGTTGGTTTGGTATTTCTGATTAAATCGTTTTTTTGAACACTTTTTCTATTTACATAATAATAAAAGAAGATATTTTATTAAATTTTATATTCATTGAAACAAAACATCTTCCTCTAAAAGAAATGTATTCTCCAAAATATACTGCGTAAACAAAAAAAATAAGAGAAAATAAAATAATGAGGATGGATATATAACAATGTTGTTAGTGATGTATCTTATTCATTATTAAGTGTGGTTGAGATATTATTTGATGATGTGTAAAATATTTATTAATTTATCACATAAGGAAAGAGTCACTGATTTGAAAAATGATAAGACATAATTCACAGTAATGACCGGATTGTTAACTTTTCACATATATAAACCATAACAAATAGAAATTTGTGTTCGATATCATAATTGCATTATATGGTGAATTTTAGCTCAACCATTAGGTACGGAAGTCCAACCATAAACATGTAACAATATTATTCTCTATATAGTTTTAATAAATGTTTTTTATGCTAGGCTACATCAATATATCATCTTTAAAATTATAAGTTGTATTTTTTTTCAGACATTAAAATATTGGTTGGTAGTAATTGATAAAACATGTGTATTAATTAAGGTGTCAATAAACCAATACAAAATCTATTTATCAAGTGTTATTTTAACATGAAATTCACATGTATATTTATGAAAATGAGAAATGTTATCTTTTAAGATTTTGAAGGATATACTTGTTAAGAATGAATGATTGATTTGCAATGCTTTAAAAGTAGTTCAATTTACATATTGATTTATGTCTACTTAACTATCATGTCATGTTTATTGACAAATTATTGATAGACAAAACCTGTTAGTAATATTTGTCATCAATATCATCAATCTATTCTCTAACTTCAACCATTATTATTAATCACTACCACAGTTACGAATGTCACTAACGTCACCAATGTGCTACATTCACCGGTGAGCCTCCACGTCACACACCATCCTCCACTCCACCTACCACCTTATTTTTCTCCATTTTCTTCTTATTTTTTTTCCTTCTTATCTTCTTTTCTTTGTCATGTTGTTCTCTTCTTCTCACTCGTGTTCCTTTAATACAATATAAAACTCAGAGGAAGTTGTTTGAGAAATTATTCGTTTAAAAAATTGACAAATTTATTAACAAAATTCAATGGTTGGTGATTTTGATGGTAAGGTACCGAGGAATATTTTCATAGGTAATTGTGATGATAAATCATCGATAAAAATTTTTGATGATTTTTATAAACAAATTTCATTTTGGAAAAAAATATATGTCAACAAATTTAAATGTAAAATTTGTTGGAAACATCTTTTCATAAATTAAAGTTTACCTAGACATTACGAAGGATACGAGAAAGGAAAGGAGAAAAACATGGTTAAGAAGACAATAAAGATAGAAACACTTTTATTTCAGTATATTTGTTACATGAATTTAGGAAAAGATTGACTATCTATTTTCATAATTATATCCAAGACCATCTATCACCAGAGAAATAATTGTAGTGAAAAGAGATAATTAAATAAAAAACATTTTAATAACTGGTTTAGGATAAAAAAAAACATATTTTAAAAAAATAATATTAAGATCTTATGAGAAAAAAAAGTTTATGTTCTACCAAAAGTTTATGCACAAATAAAAATAGAAAAAACTATAAATAATTAATACAAATTAATTAAAGCATAAGATAACCTTATGCTTTAGATAAGTTAATTTTAATTTTCTATTCTTATTTTTCCATCTTAAAATAAATTTATGGAAAAGTTGGTCCAAATACAAATATAATTTTCAAACTATCATCTATTAATTTCGATTTAATAAAATAATGTCTATTTAAAAATAATAGTTAACGATTTCCACGTTATTCGAACATTATTCTTTTAAAATACATTTATCTTATTTCAGAATTTTTTTTATCTATTTAAGACTATTCTCACCGCTTATGTGTCCCAATTATGACGCGAGGATAATATATGTAGCACATAAAATTTACCTTTCAACCTTTTATTGCATATGAAACTGATTTGACAAAGGTTTAATCATTCTGGTAGTTCTTATTTTTGGTGATTTTTTTCAATTAGGTCCCTCATTTTTTTTATTTCTCAATTGGGTCCCTATTTTTGAAAAATTAAAATAATTAGGTCACTGTCGTTAGTTTCGTACTAACACCGTTAAAAAGAGTGACACGTGTCAGCTCGTGATTTTTTTGAATTTTTTAAATAATTTTTAATTATTTTTATTTTTATTTTTAATTTATTTTTTAAATTGTCACGTGTCAAGTTGACGTTGAGCCACGTGGCAATGACAATGTGAGGTGGCACTGATAGTGTCACGTCACTGATAGTGCCACGTGTCACTATCAGACTACGTGTCATTAGATTTGTCTATATTTGGTCCTGTATTTTTAATTTGTCTCAAATTGGTCCATGTATTCTTATTTTGTCTTAATTTAGTCCTATTTTTTTAAAAAACTAAACAATTTTGTTTCTCTCCAAGTTCAAACAAAATTTGTATATAAATCTTTACAAAGAAATTTATACAAATTAATTTTTTTATTAGAAAAATAAAAAAATTACAAACTAACATATAACACATTTTTATTTATATAATAGTAAAGAAACCATTAACCTAAATAATATGAATAAGTAACCTATAAAAGTTAACATCTCAATAATAAATATTTTTCAAAAAAGTATAGTCTCAATACTTCCTCAACAATTCAAAAAAGTTTCTAGAGTTAAATATTTCGATTTGAAATACATCATTACTAATAATTTGCTTAACAGAAACAAATTTAAAGACAAAAATTTAGAAAATGTACATACCGTATTTTATTTTGGGAAGGAACAAATTTTTTTAAATTTTTAAAAAAATTAGGATTAAATTGAGACAAAATAACAATACAAGGATCAAATTGGAACAAAATAAATATACATGGACCAAATTGAAACAAACGCAATGACACATGATTTGACAGTGACACGTGGCACTATCAGTGCCACCTCACACTGTCATTGCTACGTGACACAATGTCAACTTGACACGTGGCAAATTTTATTTTTAAAAGAAAAAAATAAAAAATAAAAATAAAAATAATTAAAAATATATTTAAAAAATTCAAAAAAATCACGAGCTGATACGTGTCACCCTTTCTAATAGTGTTAGTACGGAACTAACGACAGTTCAAAAATAAGGATCCAATTAAAAAAAAAATAAAAATAAGGGACCTAATTGAAAAAAGTCACCGAAAATAGGAATAATGATTAAACTTTTGACAAATGATAATTATAATATTTAAGGTGAGATTAGTATTCAATCTAGTATGTTAGAAGAAATTGCTCATTCAAAAATAAAGATTTTTTTTTTTAATTTAGTCTTTCATTATTTCTTTTAATAACTTTTCTTTATTGTTTCGTAGTTGTTAATTTAATTTTTCTATGATTTAAACGAATTAAATGAAAATACAAGTGAACTTTATTATTTAATGAGACATAAAATCATAAAACAAAAGAAAAAAAATGTTATCATATAGATATAGTAGGAAAAAATTGTTATGTAAACCCATACATCGTTCCATTGTGTGCCAACTCAACTCACACGAAAAGGGGGTTTATTGTTTTGAAAAACATATTCTATTTTTTATTATTTTATGTTAGTTAATAAATGATTTGAAAACGATGTCTTTTTTTAAATTAAAATGTTACACAGTCAGTGAATTTATACATGACTCTCTTTTTTTACTAAAATGATAAAGAAAATAAACTAAAATATAGTATATTAATAAAGAATGAAAATGTATGAAAACTTTAATATGAAATGTTTTTTTTTTCAATAATAATGATAAGTAAATATTTTTAAGTTAAGAAAATGCAAAAATAAAAATTTGTTATAAACAAAATAATGTTTTTAAAAAAACAAGATGTAAAAAAAACCCCCGAATTATTCATGGATGTACAAGCCTCCAATAAAAATCAATTAGGATGTTTGTAAAAATTGATATATCGAATCCTTTCTGCAATTACTTTTATTTTTATATATATATATATATATATATATATATATAAATTACAGAAATAGTTTTTTATTTATTTCTTTAATATTTCATAAAATCATAAAAATTAGAACTTGTTACATTTCTTTTAATTGCATTTTCTTTGTGTTGTAAATATAGTTGTAGACTTAAAATTGATCCTTAATTAAAACTCATTCAATAAAAAAATTACGCAAAAATGAAACTTACTACCTTAGACACACCACTTGAAATGATCTTTAAATCATTGTCTAGATTTTAATTTTGAGCTTATCTCTTATTAATATCTAGTTTTAAACAAGTTATACCCAATCATATTTCACTCTTGTTAAACGCCATTTATCAAATGGAAATTGTGTAAATTTTAGATCCTGTCTATTATAAAGTAATTAATTTTCTCTTTTAATCTTATTTCGATTTTCTTAAGAATTCAAGTAGTGCTTTTTTTTTCTAATTTACCTTAAGTGTACATTAAGCAACATATTTTCTATTTCTTCTTTCATTCCACTTTTTTCTCTTTTGTTTTTTTAACTCTTAACATTAATTTTATATTATATTTTTATATACGTTACTTAAAGATTGATACGAATAATATAATGTATAGATAGAAATAAGATTAAACTATTTTGGTTATAATCTTATATAAATATTGATATAATATTTGTAAGAAGTAGACTAATAGGAGGTTCAATAATGATAAGATATCGAGAAAAATATGTTTAACAATAAACTTTAAATAGAATTTTGAAATTATGTTAAAAAGTGAATTTTGATAGATAAATAATTCCTTTTGTGAATCTTCCTTTCATGTTTACGTCCAATGAATTAAATGTTAATATTTGTAAAATATATATTAAAAAAATTTAAATAGTTAAAGATTAAATGACATTTACTCTTTATCTCTATTTATTTGATAAGTTTTTTTTTACTAACCTCGATACAAGAATATTTATTTATAAAAAAAGTGGAAAGGGATATATATATATATATATATATATATATATATATATATATAAACACATAAAATTCAAATAAAATATGTATGTTCACTAAATATCCTTAATAAACATTTCACAGTATCAATAACATGTAAACAGAGTCTTTCTTTCCCTCCCGAATGTCACTGTGTTATTACAACTTCATCTAATTCACTTTCCATTCTATTTTTTTTTTTGAATACATAACTTTCTCGTGGATGTTCCATATATGTTTTAGAATGCACCAATTATTATCTATGAGAAAAAATCAAGTTTTTTTCTTAATTATTATTATTCTTCATGTGATTTTTATCTATGTTTTTTTTGTTTAATTAAATCTCACAAATCTGAATTTTAATGTGAAATTTAGATTCACTTGTATATTATAAATTATGTTAGATTTTTAACACATTCACCTCACGTCATACACATACATACATTTTATGTGTAAAACTAATAGTCCGATAACGAATAAAACAGTATATCAAACATACAATAAATTTTTTAACAGTAGATAACAAAATAATTTAATCAAATCACAAATCTTAGATTCTAATTAATGATTTTGATACCATTTTAAAAAGTAATTTTAATTTAATTTAAATTTACAAAACTAATTTATAAAGTAAGATTTACATCTATTTATATATTTTAAAATAATTACTAGTTAGTTAATGTAAAACTTTTCAATAAACTATTTCAATAAAACTATATTAAAAAAATTTCCAAAATTGCTCCAAAAATAATTCAATTTCTTAATCTTTACTTATAGCTCACAAATTGCTCATAATTGTAAGAGTGTGACCACGACTATATAATCAACAACCTATAAATATTTTATATATAATATGATATTTTTAAAATTTATATTACTTTTCTTCAAATAAACAAGAAACACATTTTAAATTTATGTTGAGTCATTGCAAAAGTTTATATATATATATATATATATATATATATATATATATATATATATATATATATATATATAATTAATTCCAAAAGAGTTCAAATTCTGCATAAGTTTCAAATCTGAAAAAAAAAATTAAAGTAGATGTATTGTATATAAAAGGTGTTGAACATTTTGTCAAAAAAAAAAAATGTAATAGTAATATTTGAAAGCTTCACTCCCATCTTAAAAGGTGGAATTTTAGAGTTAAAATATTTTTCTTTTAAATTATTATTTGATACATGAACCGTTTTCCTTAATTTTATATTTTGAAAGTCTTTTAAAATACTAATAAATTAAAAATCAATGTTGAAAAACTAAAATAATCCAAGTTATGAGGTCATTAGGACTTAAAAAGATCTATTAACGTTTAATAAGATTTGGAACACATTAATCAATTAAGAATATACGTATAAACAAAGTAAAAGAATGATAATAACATGTTACTTTGAAATGCATCATAGATAAGCCCATTTCCATCACTTGAACAAATTCTTGAATACAAAATCAGTAAGTTAAAAACATCAATGATAAAAAATATTTAATCTCACAAAACAAAACTTTATTCCACGTTTCTTAAGTGTGTATAATTCAATGGAGGAAGCCTTCTACTGTTAGGATGAGACGGTGCGTTTGATGTTTTTATACGATTTTCATCGTCAAGTCATTGTTGAGTTATTTAAATATAGAGTTAGATTAAATCACGTAAAAATAAAAACAACCTTATCATCAATATAAGAAAGATAATTTTCATTGTCGAAAAAGTTAAAATGAAAAATAAATTTATATGTTTTATTTTTAACAAAAATAAACTCTTGAAAGATTAATATGTTTTAAATTAAGATAATATGAGTTTGAAGAAAATTTTTTTTTTACTCGAAATAGTATTTGTAACAATGGAGAGAATATGTGTGAAAAATAAGGAGAAAAAATGTGTTATATTCTCATAACTTGAGAATGAATGTTCTAAATTTTTATGTTATTCATGTTTTATGGTAACGTGAGGAAAAATATGTAAATTTCTATTTTAATTTCATGTTTTCAAGTTTTAGGTAATTGCGTATTCTTAACATGTATAAATTCATATTTTAAGTTATCTTAAATTTTCTAATATAATTAGTTATATATAAATTAAATTTAAAGTAATATTTGGGTAGCAATTTAGTTTTCCCTTTAAATTTTAATAGTTACTTTTTAGTAAAAATTTGTTAAATAATTATAATACTGAAAAAGTACAACACTGAAAAACAATAATAAAAATGTAATACTAAAATAATAATAAAAATAATAATCATAAAACACGCTACTATTTCTTTTTATCATCTTAAAGACAAGATATTAAGATATAAGTTTTATCTAAATAAACTATTTTAAAACATTGATTTAATTAGTTTATTAAAACAGGCTAAAAAACTATATTACTAAATAAATGAAATATTTTCATGAAAAATCAATCTGTAATTTAAATAAAATATTTTAAAAATAGTTAAAGTGTAAGACACGCATCCTAAATTCAATTTCAAACCCACAGTTCAATACTATCAATAATGCAGTAATGGTGCAGAGGATCAAATTTGAACGATCAATTATTTGTTTGTGTATGTAATGGATTCAATTCATTTATTCTTAAATTAAAGTTACTTTAGTACTACTGTACGTGAGTGGGCGCTGATAAATAAAAAAATATTTTCAAAATAATCTGATTTACATTTTGACTTTTTTTATTCAAAGAAAATAGTAATAAAAATTAGCTTTGATTTATTATTATTAAAGCTACCAAAATTATTTTAATTCAAAATTATTTTAAAACATTTAACTTTTTTTTCATGTAAAAACCAACTTATAAATTTCTAGCTAAAATTACAATCGTTGTCTTTTTATTATGATTTGTGGTACACCAGCAATCAATTATTAAGTCATTACATAAAAACTCAATATATTATTATAAAGAAAATTATTAATTAATAATCAATTTTAAAAATCAAATAATCAGTTATTTGATTAAGTCAGATATTATTTTATATATTAAAAATTATTAATATCTAAATAGCCTATATTATAAATAAAAATTAATAACTATTTCGTAAATTAAAATTTAAATTGATTTCTAGCATTATCTAGCAAGATTTTAGCAACTGTTCCTATTGATTCTAAATTAGTTTATTTTTTTAAAATTAAAATTTAATTTAAACACTAAATTATTCATAATTAAAAATTTTGTTAGTTAGCATTAGAAACCAATTTAAATTCAATTTCACGAATCACAAATCAATTTCGTTCATAAAAAAATATATCAGTATTTGTTAGTTTATAATTAAACTCTAAATTAATAAATATAGTGATTAATTATTTTTAATCTCTAAATTTTTTTATTATTTAATGATTTTGTGTATATTTTATGTAAAAACGTTTATGTAAAAATGTAAATACAATTCAAAATAATAAAAATCGATCTTTTTTTTTATGAAAAAAATTAAAGAAACTACTTAATCATTCTTTACTTTTTCTTTTCTTTTCTTATTGTTTTAATACATAATCAAAGACAAATAGATTTGATCCAATATAAAATATTTATAATTTAACTTTAAAAAAATTATAAACTAACACTCATATATATATATATATATATATATATATATATATATATATATATATATATAATCTTTATAATTTAACTTTAAAAAAATTATAAACTAACACTCATATATATATATATATATATATATATATATATATATATATATATATATATATATCATCTTAAACCGTGTAATTTGAATATGGAATATATATAATATTTTTAATTGGTATTTGGAGTGTTGAATGATAACGAGATGAGATATTATTACAGAGATAAAACTGATTGGGAGAGCTTCTATTTCTGGAAATACGTATTTCAGTAGCTGCCTTCCAATGTAAACACAATAATAGAACATTTTTACGTGATGTGATATTAGTTTAATACGCGTTATTCATGCTCTATCATCTTCATCAACGCGTTATTCACACATATATTTTTATTTAAAACTTTTTTAAAAAATAAAATGGTGATGAAATTTCGTATTTAAAAATATATAATATCTGAAACGGTCATGAAAAAGATTGAATATTTTTTGAAAAGGTTTTTTTAGAGAGATGAAAATTAAAAAAAAAAAAAAAGAAGAAGAAGAAGAACAGAGACTGTATAATGTCTAGATACAGTTGATATGGTTGATGTGAGATGATGGGTAGGCGAAGAAGAGTGAAAGAAAGGAAGGGTTAAGGTTGGCGAGTCGCGGCGTGGCGAAACGTGATTGTGGAGAAACCTCCATAAGTCAACTCCACGTTATGTTTTTTCAGTCTTTTTAGGTAAAACGGTAGCGGCTCGTCTCGTCACTGCTCCTCCCGTGGACCCCACACCAAATCTATATTAATTATCAAACTTGTCTTTTTTTAATAACCTTACTTAATACCACTACTTATTTTAATAATACTTTTCTTTCTAATATTATTACTTTTTTTAAAAAAAATTAAATTATATGATGTTTTTTCTTCACCGAAATTTCTGTACAGAGAACTTTTCAATTATTATTCTCTAGTCCATGAAACTTTCTAGTGTTTCTTTATTCAAACTTCGAAATTCGTTTGAGAAATAAAATTTAATAAATACTATTTCTACAGCTTTTAAGATTGGATAAGGATCAGAATAATAAATGCATAAATAAGAATATAAATGCGAACAGCTATTTTCTTTTTGTTTTTATAATTTAAACCAAGAAATTGAAGAATTGTTTTTTTAAAGAAGTAGCCACGAGCGAGCAGAAGAAGACAACGCAAAATAGATCTGAAACGCCCTTACGAATCCAAACGGGATCACTTCGAAGTGCGCCTCTTCGTAATTCATAAAAATTAGTTATTCCCCCTTTAATAATAATAATAATAAATAGTTTTTAAGAAAAAATGTTTTCCAGTATTTATTTATTTATTCATTCTGTTACTTACTGTAAATAATTTAATAGAATAAACGAAGGTGATTTGGTTTTTGACTTGTATTAGGTACAGCGTCGAGTTGAAGAAACGGAAGACTTTTTGGAGAAAACGGGGAGAAGTGAAGTGCACGCTCTGGAGTAGAAGGTGTGAGTGACGCGCAGGAGCAAGACAGGAATTTGCATCGTAAAATATGTGGGTGTGGTGTGGATTTCTAAACCCCGTTTGTTGTATTTAGGAGAATAGGCACGGAAAGAGGAAAAGAGCAATGGTTGTGGATAGCTTTGCGTGAGTGCGTCCTTTTTATTCTCTTGTCCTATACATATATTTTATTTCTCCTTAAACATATTTTATTTTTTTAAACCAAATTAAATTAAAATTTAAGGGAATTAAATTTCGTGAACAAATAAATATATTCATACGTAAAATGTCCATATGTTTTAATCTAACTAAATACGATTAAACTTAACGAACATAATGAATTTCTGGAATATGATATGTTTGGTAAAAGTAATAGATTAATTTGCTAAAATTTTTGGAGAGCACTTTATCGTTGGGTTTATGCAATCTTGTAGATCATCCATAAAACAATAACCATAAAAACAAAAAAGTTAAGAGGAATCTATTCCCTTATCTTGTACATCTCCCAGCCGTTGGATCTTCACACGTAATCCCATGACGTTGGACTCAGACCGTTGGATGGGATCTGTACTGTAACACGGTCCCACCCGCACTCATCGCATCCACCGCCCACCCTTTTGGCCAAAACCGGCGAAAGCCGATTCTGGTTTGCTAACTATCTATCACTCACACTGGGTGCCCGCATTGCAAGAGGAAAGTTTTGCACCGTTTGATCTGCACAATGGAGATTATGTTTTGACAATCAACGGTTCGCGATTCTAAGCGCGAAATTAAGAAGGGATAGTCAATTTGGTTTTATTCAGTGCATAATAATGTTTTTATTTAAACATTAAAAAAATTGTTTACGAACATCGATACAAAAGACGAGATTTTTTTTTTTTAATTTTTTAATTTTTCCAGGTTTTGAAAGAATATACCTTTTTATATTCGGATCGTAGAATGCACGTGCGATGTTTGAGGGTAGTGATCTCTGGGACACGCACACACCAAGTCAGGAATCACGAACAGAAGAGAGCATTTTCCGAAGATGATAATATTAATATAATGTGTCGTTGTTGTGTTTTGAAGAAAAAATAGCGAAATAGGAAAAAGAAAAAGGAGCATGTGGATCTGGAGTCTGAGACTTTGAAGCATGTGTGCTTCTTTGTCCCACCAGATCTTCCTTCTATATCTTATTCTCACTACTTCCTTCCACTTGCACAGTATCTACTTTTTCAAAACACTAAATAATTAAATAAATTTGTACAATTAGGTACCTTAAAAAAGGTATTATTATATTATTATTATTACTTTGATATGTAAAATTAGAAGTGATGAAATAAATATCTGAAAATGTTTGTGTTTATTATTTATTAATTTGAGAAAATGGGAAGGGGAGAGTGACATTTGTCCTTCCCCAATTCTCCACAAACCACAATCATCCCTTTCACCGCTTTATGATTCTTCTTCTTTCAATTCAAAGACCTTAGCAATGGTTAAGGTAACGCCACGTCTTACCTCTTTTTCTTAACATTCAAATCTCCTCTCCAACCACACCATATTTTACCTCATTTCTTAAATATCATCACACATTTTTATATTCATTTAACATATAAAAAGTAAAACAATCGTAAAAATATAAATTTTTATATTTTTTTAAAAAATAAAAAAATAATATCAAAAAATAATACCAAATAGTTGTAAAAAATTTAGATATATTAAATAATATTTTTCTTTTTTCAAATATCACTGCTCGGCGTATACACTCTAATTTCCACACTGTTTATGGATGTCAATTGCTACACGCACAACAAATTCGATCACAAAAAAGAAAAAAGGAAAAATACTCATTAGAAGATCTAAATTGTCCCCAAAAGTTAGATCGCATGTTTAAATGTTGATGAATTTCTTCTATAAAGGGAGTTCATTAGGAAATTGTTGTTGGTGTGGTTCTGAAGTTGTTTTATTGTGTCATTGATGTTCTTGTAAGTGTGTAAGTAATAGAAACGAACTCTGGAGATATTATATAAATGTTATTTAAATTTAAAACATTTAACTCATTATTTTGAGACATTGAATTTGAGTAATTCTTTTTATATGGTGTTTAATTTTATCACTATTGTCAACGAATATTAATGTGCGCTGCTAATTAGATGATTCGATTAAATACTAATTGATTGTTAAGGTTGAAAAGGGTTATAAAAGTTCAATCTCTTTACATTCTATAGTCTCTTAACCTTTCAAATTAAATGCTAGTAAAGGCTAGAAGGACTGTATAATAATAGACCCTAATGTCGTAGTTAACATAGGGTTTATATTACTGATTAATTGTTAATGTTGAAGAATAAACGGTTATAAAACTTTATTATTAAATTAGGATAATTGAATAATTAAGGGATGTGAAGAGTTATAAAGTTAAAAAAATGGTGTATTTAAAAATGAGTTTAATGAAAAAATGAAAAAGGTAAAAATAATTTCAATAGTCTATAAGATTTTATTCGTTTGGATCAAATCCTTACAAATTTTTTACTTTTGGTATCATTCCAAAAGATATGTTACTATGGAAGGTATCTTATGTATATATAAATTCATGCTCATATCTTATTTTATTTCATGTAAGACTTTATTTGTACCTGACACAATAAATATAGAAATTATACGATGATTTAAACGTATTATTTTACGAGAAAAATTAATATACATGTTGAGCTACATTATAACAGTTGAAATTTAGTAAAATCACAGAACTATTTGAGTTTATGAAATGTGAATTTGATATTTGTTTTAGAAAAGGTTGTTGTTTAAGAATAGAAAGGAATAAAAGAGAGTGTGTGTAGTTGGCGATGGGTGCATAAGGCATATTCGTAAACAAGTAATGAAATGTAGTTTCTCCATGCTTCACCCATAGTGCACTATCTACGGAATATAAAAACTGTGGTGAGAAGAGCATCGACATATAACATATTCTTATGCTTCTAATAATGTTACCGTCCCAACAATCTACTCTAAACTCATCTCTGCTATTGTCTGGTTGGAAGAACAGAACATGTTCTTTCCCAATAATGGTTCCTTTAAAGGAACCTCCACCATGTCGCTGCTGTTTATAGCAATCATTCACATTTTATACTACCTTTCTTCTTTTCTTCGCCTCTTTCTCACTGGGCCTTCTGTGGGCCAATCTTCAAGATATTTTGCCCAATTTGTTTTGGTCCAGGACTTGGCCCACTACTTGCAAAACTTCATCAAATGAGTTTCCAATATCTGATTTCGATTATTTAATTTAATTTTTAGATGCCAAATTATTGGTTTGAATAGAAGAATTCAGTTTAACTATATTTAGAATTTATTTTTTTAAATATGTATTTAGAAAATAAAGTTTAAATTTTATAAAAATAAACATTGGTAGATTTTTAAATGTTTATAATTTAAAAATATAAATATTGACACTTTTCTTTATCTATATACAATAACAGTGGTACGAAGAGTTTTTGAATTTGTGCTTCTTTTATAAACTTTGAAATGCTATAATTTTAGATGATGAAAATTCTTATATAGAGTTCTGAAATTTTAAGTATGCTCCTAGTTTTTTTATCCAACAATTGTATTTTGCCATAAAAAATTAATTAACTTCTTATAATTTATTATCGTTTAGTGAACTTAATATATCTCGTTTAAACACGTTAGTAAAACATGTAAACTCAATTTCTTAAAAAGACTTAATAATATGAGACCATCTTTCTAAAGGGTTTGTGTGTTCATTTTATGAGAAAAACACAGCTCAATCTATGAAATTTACTATTACAGACTATATACATATGTAAAGTAAATCGGTAAAAAATAATAGGGACAATTCAATTGTTTACAAAATCTTATTGAAATAATTAAAATGTTT
The DNA here is from genome assembly GCF_000741045.1 of Vigna radiata var. radiata. NCBI lineage: Eukaryota > Viridiplantae > Streptophyta > Magnoliopsida > Fabales > Fabaceae > Vigna > Vigna radiata. The sequence goes on along the minus strand of NC_028357.1, from coordinate 53,499,930 downwards.
GGCACATTTAAGCAACATTGAAATGTGAATCCAGTTCAAAACATTAGCACCCAGAGAATGAAAACCAGTAAAAATATTATGTTTGAAACCCAAATGTATTTAACAAAGTGACCGCGAGGTCAAACATTATTAAGAACTTTTAATTATAACAAATTGTCAAGAAATAAATTCTAAATATTATATAAACTTCTATTGTAATAAGTTTTCAAAATCGTTTGAAGACAAATATTATCATGGCAGATATCAAGTTCAATGGGATTTTTTTTTGTTTAAATAAATATTTTGAAAGCGATGACTTCAAATTAACAGAAAATAAAATATGTTATAGGAAATTGAAACGCGGAGACTTTAATAACGAGGGATCCTGGAGGTTTTATTCCCCTAATCCTAATTTTATAGGAGCCATAATTCAACGCTCAATTACCCTTATTTTCTTTTTGGATTTTCTTACAATTATTTTTCAGGATTTTTTTTCCTAGAATTAGTTCTCATTTGATCATGTAAATATATTAACTCAGCAGAGGATTGTTAGCTAAATTGACTAACCTAATTGAAAATTCGAAACTAAAGGAAGATCATACAATAATCCGAGACCCAATTATCCTATGATTCTACCGAGTAATTACGGTACAATCGCCATTCAATTGATTGATTAAAAACATGTCGAGAAATAGGAATTCCAAAAACAAGAAAATAGGATGCGTTAAAAGGCTACAAAACAATTCTAGATAAGGATTTAGTTACCCACGACAAGAGAAAACTAAAGCAGTATAGAAATACATTAAGAAATTAGGTAAATGAAATATATTTTTTCAAAATTTCTAGAGGAAATAAGATATAATTGATCAGTCAAAGTAAAAAGCAGCAAAGCAAATCCAACCAGAAAGATGAGCTGAGTAACAAAAATTGATAAATAAATCAAAGAACCAAAATCAAGCTCGTCATTGGACGACATGCTGGGGCAAGTGACATGTTATCAGTTAAGGTATGGTTCCGTTCTAAATACAATTCATTTCCCTATTTTCCCTAAGAAGATAGAAAAAAGAAAAAAAAAAAACAGAACAAACTTTTGTACAAGTACAAAAGGGCGGCAGCAGTAGAAGTTACATGCGAAGTTATGTTCGACAAATCTATAGCGAAACTCAAGACAGACGTGATTCCAAAGGGCAATTTGGCTATAAGACAACAAACAGGTATAGGATCCTGCACAAAACTCCTTTGTCAACCAATTCAATACTTTAGATACCTCACCAGGCCCATTACAAAATCAAAAGATGTTGGCAATTTGATGCCGGTATTTCTTCAAACACGCCAAGAGGAAATTCTTGAGTGAAACCCATTCAAGTGGAATCTTCCAAAGTAGTGTATTCTTGCTTGCATAAATTACATCCCCAGTCAAAACATTGTCAACGATTCATGCTACACATGGTAATTCATTCCAACCTTAATCAGAGAAATCTGAGGAATGTTTAGACCCACTGCAGGAGACCGACAATTTTTCCGCAGAAAAGAGTATAGGTTGATAGCAAACTTCTTTATAAATGATGAGTTCCACTTGGCCTTTACGTGAGAATGACCTATTACATAAGCTGCTCCAGAGCGCTTGGCTTCTACAAGTTCCATGAGTTCTTCCTTGACACGTGGGTCTTTATATATTACATTTTGCAACTCAAATCGAATTCGCCGTCCAGTGTTGAGTTCAGGTGACTCCTGCTCGTACATTGCCTGCAGCCTCTTCAATGTCGGGGATTTACTGCTAGTAAGAGTCAAAGCTCCAGGAAGATTAATATTGTTGCGTTCCTCAAAAGCAGAAGATTCGGACATAAGCAATCGTGTCCCAAATTTCCCTGATGTCCTAACCACTGCCATCCGTCCATCCACTGAACCCTCTGCATTACCAGAGGCACCTTCTGCTTCCAATTGAATGAATTCAGCTATGCTCATCACTAGGTCATTTTCAAAATCATTTTCGTGGCTATACACATCTTTATAGCCATTTCGAACAATACAACGGTACATTCGGAAAGATTGGGGACCAATTCGGCCAATGAGGTAACGTTCTTCATGCGGCACACAAGGCACCGGTACAGTCTTCACACAAACAAAAACAACCACTTGGTAGAATGCTGGCAGATTTGTCAAGAAATGAGAAAAACTGGCAGGGACTCCAGTAGCCAATTCAGTGTAGATAAGGCCCATTCCAGGAACTCTAACAATCCCAAGACTAGGACCTAACCCAAGGATGGACCTCATCGAAATTTTGTCATGCATGTCAAGTAGATACTTTTTCCTAGAACCATAATGCCACACGTACATAACAACCATGAACACTGCCGAAAGCACAAGTGGAATCCATCCACCTCTGGGGATTTTCGTGCAATAGGATGACAGGAAAATAATCTCTATCGAACCAAAGAACAGAGCAAATGCCAGAGCAATTATAGGACTTTGATGCCATACAAGGATGATGACTAGTGATGTCAAACATGTGGTCACAATCACCAGAATTAGATATGCAATCCCTGTAAGCAAAAATGATGTTATTAAGAATCATGAGTTGAAATACAGCGATGAATGACAAAATTACACAGGACACCAATGTATTTTCATTCACGATGATTGAACCATCTATAACACGTAATAAGTAATGTGAAACAAGTTTATTCACGGCTAGCACTAGCATAACTATAACTCTAGGATCGAATATTGTATTGCGATATCATCAACAAAGCCTAACCTATTGGGAAGCTCTTATTTTAGCCAACCCTTTTAATCATATATAAAATTATTGAATGCAAATTAATGAAAGTAAAATTTCTGTACCAAGACTGTAATTTTTTTTTTCTTATTGTACTAAAAAAAAATATGTCAATAATTATTGTATTGAACCAACTATTTACCCAATACTTTGTTACTTTTATTGAGAATATCCATGATGTACTTGGGTATACTTAATGAAAGGTAGCTCAGAGTTTTGCTCACTTTTGTGTCTTTCTTTAATGACATCAAGAATCAGTTTGGGAAAACTATTAAATATTTTACGAGTGATAAAGCCAAAAGAAAATTCATTAAACTACCATCCTTGTCTTCACATAGCATTCTACATCAATCCACAAGTCCTCACACACCTCAACAATATCAAATAGCTAAAAGAAAAAGTAGACACTTGGTGGGAACTACATGCATCCTAACTTTTAATGCTGATGTTCTTGTACACCATTGGAGTGATGTGATTCTCGCTACATGTTTTCTGATAAGTAGAATGTCCTCTTCTTCTCTTGTCAATCAAATCCCACACTCCCTTTTTCCAAATGAGAGTGGTTATTCCATATTCCCCCTTGGGTCTTTGGGTGTATATGTTCTATCCATTATGCTTCCCCAAACATGGATATGTTGATTGCTAGAGCTACTAACTGTGTTTTCTTAGGATATTCTCGTCTTAAAAAGGCTATAAATTCATGTCAGAAGACCTGATCTGTCATTTGTTGTCAGATTTGTAAGCTAATTCATGTAGGATCCTCACATTCTAAGGTATATCAAAAAGGCTCCTAAACAAAGGGGCACTATACAAGGATAAGGGAAATAGGCAAGTTTCTAGATACTACGTTGTTGATTAGATAGGTCACCTAATAGGCAGTTGCTCTACTACTGCATATGGTGAACTCATTGTTGGAAATCTTATTTCTTGGAGCAAGAAACAAAACGTTTTGCAGAAGTAGAATATCCAGCTATGCCTTGAGCAACGTTTGAACTTGTGTGGACCAAACATTTTCAAGAGTTCAAATTTAGTGAAAATCCAACAAATGAAGTTATATTGTGATAATCATGCAATTGTGCACGTTGCGTCTAATCTTGTGTTTCGGTAGATACTACGATGTTGATTAGATAGGTCACCCTATAGACAATTTCTCTGTTACTGCATACGGTGTATCCATTGTTGAAAATCTTATTTCTTGAAGCAAGAAACAAAATTTTGCTTGTAGAAGTAGAATATCAAGCTATGCCTTTAGCAACGTTTGAACTTGGATGGACCAAAGAACTTCAAGAGTTCAAATCCAACAAATGAAATTGTCATAATCATGCAACTGTGCACATTGCATCTAATCTTGTGTTTCAGGAAAGAACTAAATATAGCGAGATTGAGTGTTACTTTATCAATTCCAATGATCAACTTTCAAATATTTTGACTAAATCATTTGAGAGGACCTCTAATTCAGCTTACTTGCTCTAAACTTAATGCATATAATTTATATGCTATAAAGGGAGGGGAGTGTTGAATAATGATGGTCTTTTATTGTACCTAGTATGTTTACATGCCTCTCTTTATCTTTGATTTCTTAAGAGTTGAATTTTCAATTACTCAGATTTATATATATAAATACACATTTTTCAGATACACACACACACACATCAGTGGAATGTAATGATACACACTGATTTTCGAGTCTAAAATCTTCAACTAACATCAAATAGTATTGACATAAATAGCATATTAGATAAAGGAAATATAAAGGAACTCAAAAACTATTATTAACTAGATAATAGATACTATAAATAACATTATTTTTAGACAAGCTATGATGGGAATTGAGGGTTAGTGGCAGTTGTGTTAGAATGTTAAATAGTAGCTTTCATGTTGACAACTTAGGACAGCAAGTTAGAACACATTATTAAATCTGTGTAATAGGGGAATCGTTTGTCCATTGTCTAATAGTGATTTAATCTGACAATACAATTCTCCAATCCACCAACTTACCATAAGCATATCCTATACGGTTCTTGTCTCCTAAACCAAATGTCACAGCCAAGCTGATTATCATAAGTATCCAGTTTATCTCTGGTATATATGTCTGGCCAGGGATCCACCTTCTGGAATGTACTGCCTTAACCCGAGGGAAACATTCAAATGCATGACATTGTTGGACTACAGAGAATGTTGAAGCAATGACAGCCTGACTTGCAACTATTACTGCCAAAGCAGACACCGCAAATACTGGCCAAAATAGAAAATCTACAAAAAAAGAAAAAAAGAATCTGAAATACTTGTTGGAGATTTGAAAACATGTACAGCAGTCTCATAAAAATCACATGGCAAGGCATTATTACCAACTCGACTATTTTGCTTTATTTACCATTAAGGTAAGCTTCCTGCACAAATGATCCCATTTTGTTCTCTTTTTTCTTTATTTTCTCAAGTAACATAAGAAAAACTTAGGCTTCAATGACAACAAGCTATATTAAAAAACACAGTAAAACATCCACCCCAAATAGAATTCTCTAAAGTTAAAGTCATTATTAGAGATCTCACATTTACTTCAAATATGACTAAATTTTAATATATATAAACAGATGCAAATTTCACCTTCTAAGATAGAGTTATGCCTAAATCCACCTTCTAAAATGGCATCAAAGCCTATAATAGTAAGGCTTATTAGGTTTATCACTTCACCTAATGAACCAACACAAATATCTAGTCTCACGTCAAGATGTTCGGTCTTCAGCAAGAGGAAAGTATGTTGGAGATCTTATTTCAATTAAATACAATCAAATTATAGCATATAAGTACATACAAATCTAATATTGCAAGTCGATTTTGTAGGATTAAGCTAAAGTTTAAATCTACTTTGTGAGAGTTATCACTCAGATATTGCACATAAATAGGCCAGGAACCAGGTCAAATTGTAGTGCTGTTATCAGTTCCTAATGGACAACTAATGACACAGGGAACAAAAAGATAATACTTCAAATTCACATATTACAAAGACAGAAATTAGAACATACTCGATCATTCAAAGTTTATAACGAGTTCAATGTACTACTGCTAGGAACGTTCAGAAACATTTGAAACAATGTAAGTGGCCAAGTCACTCATTTTTCAGTTGTCTAAAGGAAAATAACTTCAATCCACAATCTTCTAGAATTCCACGAGAAGGCCGATTTGGGATATTTTATTCTTAGTATTTACATTAACTGACCTGGAATAGAAGCATAAAAGCTTATAGGTACTGCAGATAAATTCTTGGAAAGGAAGGCCGCCTGCCCCATGTATTGAAGAACTAGACATGGGTAAATGATACAATAAAATGCAACCTGCACAGTAACAATGATAAAATAAGAGTTACAACAGTCATTTTCAAAGAAGTTGCCACTCTGTTTTAAATGAGGAATCAATGGACTACAGATGAAGGAAAATTATGTGAATTACATTCCCCAACAGATAAATCAACTCAAATTTTGGTTTCACATATCCCACTTTAGCCAAACTTCTTGTTAACAAATCAAGAATCACTTTCTAGATGTCGTGGACCTACAGTTCAACAAAACCAGTACTCCTTCACTTGTTATGCATGTCCATCATTTTAAACAAAGGTTTGTCTTTTACATACTAATTCATACATGCAATACACATTACGTTGTATATTTCCTTCTTTGTAGTAGCTTTCTATCTGATATATAGTTCTTCCATAGCAAAATATCATCAACTGTCTCATAGAACAGGCACAAACACCAAGTTAAAGTCTAAAAAGTATATTACACCTTATTACACATGCTATTACTGGCTAAAGGAAATCATCACCACCCTTGCAAAACATTTAGTAAAGTAAAATTAATCATTCTTAGGTATCTATTTGAAGGGTCAGTTATGAAGAAAACATTGCAAAACAACCATGAAGTCAAAAGCCAACATAGTACTTATTGGCCACACATACCCTTACAGGTGTTTGTCTGTAGTAACCAAGGTCTGCAAACATAGCTTCAGTTCCTGTAGATGACAAGAAATACATAATGAATTTGGCAAGAATAAGGCTTAAGCAGAACTTTAATTTTGAAAGAGATGCAGACCTGTAACGCATAGAAATACTCCTCCAAGGTTAGTCCAACCATCTTTTCCTGTAAGCATAAAGAACTTGTATACATAATATGGAGAAAGAGCCTGATATACTCTTGGGTTCCACTTGATGATATTGTAAATGCCAATCATGAAAATAGTTAGTAGCCATAGGATGATTACAGGAGGAAACACGAATGCAACCTTGTAGGAGCCCCTATGTTGCATGACAAAGAGTCCAATCAGTAGAACACAAGAAATACAAGATACCATACCTGTGAAATGATAAATACATAAGCTTAGATTGAAAATTTGCATAATATTTTTCAATGAAGGAATATGGTACCAGTTTCATATAACAATCATGTCAATTGAGATTAGATCTTTTCCACTTACTTTTATTTGTAATCTTTGCTTCAATTTTCAAGCCTTCAACGGATGAAAGAACTACAAAAGAATTCTTATCAGCAGAGGTAAAAATAGAGCTAATACAACAATAAAACATCAATCAGCTAAGGTTTCTCACCAGACATAATCACCTATTTGTGAGAGAAAAAAATTGTATCCTTACCAGAAATGGCAGGCATGAGTGCACCAACACAAATTGCCATGCAAGCACCTAGTAAAACAAAAATAAGCAAAGCCATCTTTGTATTCTTGTGTTTCTCAATGAATCTTTTCAAAGGCGAGGATGGTATACTTCCATTTGAGGAGCCAGGCTTGCGATATGTAGAAAGCTCCTCATCGGAAGCCTGATGATTAGGAAGCAAACATAATTTTGCACTTCTGCAAAGCTGTGAATACAAAGCAACAACTCCACCTGTTAAAGTTGAATGTATTAGTATTACCACAATAATTATAGTAATGAGTTAAAAAGGACATAGTCTGACAGAATAATAAAATCAATAGCTCTTACCTTCGCCATTATCATCTGCACTTAACATAATAAGTGCATACTTCAATAAAGAAATAATTAAAAGAGTCCAAAAGATCAGAGAAAATGCGCCAAATATTGCATCCTCATTCTGGGCATGTTTCAGTCTCCCGGAAAATATACTTTGATAGACATATAGAGGGGATAAGCTCAAGTCACCAAACAAAAAACCTAAACTTTGGTATGCCAAAAATAAAAGTTGTCTATGTTGAAATTTCCGTTCTACCTGTTCACAGAGAAAGAAAAAAACATGTCATACACACATACAAGGTCTTTAAGTTCAATCGATTATATAAATGTGTAATGCTTTTTTTTCCTTTTCATCTTGTTCTACACTAGCATGCAACTAGTGTAATTTGCTCGTATTCCATTAGATAATAAAAGACAAAAGAGGTGCAAAAGAACACAAGTATTGAATAAAAAGCATCTAGTTATAGCGGTTTATGTTCTGGAACAGTTTCATTTTCGTTTTCTAAGCTTCGACCAACTTAGCAAATATTGACCACACTCTCCACACAACAACTTGCATTTCCTTCTCGATTTCTGATGCTGCAAAATATATTAAATGATGAAGGTGATTGCCACGATGCCTTCTAAATTCCAAAACTATACAGCAAAATCCTGTCTCATTTCCAGGCTAGTGATCCACAATTACATTGACGATCGAGTTTGAAACAACGGATCTCACTTTCACTTCGAGTTCTCCTTTTACAGTTAAAAATTGGACAAAACCAACGCTTATTCAATAATTGCTACATCACACATTCATACGTTAGGATTGAATCGATACTAAGGAAATCGAATCTGAAAAGACGGAAAGAAGACCAGAAAGTTCCAGAAGTATTACAAAGTATATTTATAGTTTATAGATATACTTTTATTGTTAACTTAGGGTTTGAACTTAGTCAAAAAAAAGGGAAAACGTACCACGGCTGATGCACCTCGTTCTCTAATCGAATCTGAACTCATAGTAAAGGCAGAAGAAAACAGAGCAAGAGTTTTTTTGGTTTTGTGAGAGAGCGTTGTCTTGTCGTTGAAATTCCACTCTAACTGTATATTGGGTTAGGACCGCGAAATTGCCTAGCATGTACACCGTGTTTCATAATTTTATTATTTCCAATGTAAATTCATTTTTTCCCATTGCAAAAGAGCGTGGTAATTGTAAAAGTGTCCGGTAACATTTCAAATCAATCCAACGTTCCAAAATACAATCTCTTTTTCTAAAATTTTTTTAATTTAGATGTTATAATGTTTTACATGGTAATGCAGAAAATTACTGACTAAATATTAATACTTTTTCCATCTTTTATATATAAAAAAATCTTTCTTTACGAGTGAGCTGTTTCCTAATCTTTTTTTTTTCTTTTATAAAAAGCAATATGAAATTTTAATAACTATGATTGAAAAAAAGTTTTAACGATTTTAATCTTTTTCGTACAAAAATTATAAGTTATTATTGTACCATTTAATTTACGTATTGGTTTAAAAAAATAATAAAAAAGATCTATTATTTTTTAACAAATAGATTCTTCAAAAATTAAGTTAGTTATGTTTATTTTTAATTTGACATTATCTGTTATGTTTCAATTTTATATTCATTTTATATTCAATTAATTCTTCAATTTGAAAATTGTAAACATGAATTAATCAATGTCATAAAATGTAAATTCAAAATTAGGAAGAAAAAAAACTCAAATTGTTCTTGATGCAAAATTCAATTTGAACTATATGTTCTATATTTCAAAAGGGTTTGTAATTATATATATATATATATATGAAATTAGGGATGACAACAGGTAGGGTCGGACACGGATACTGTTTATCCGCAATTCAACCTGTCGGATAAAACTGACTACTTGTAAGGATACCCGAAAAACATATTTAATACATTTTAAAATAAAATTACAAAAAATATAAATATAATATAATATAAATTAAATTCAATATAAATTGAAATTTAATTTTAATTAAATTTAATCTAATAAAATATAATTTTATTTTATTTTCAATTAAATTTAATTAAAAAATATATAAATTGATTTTTTTATTATTTTTTGTGGGTAACGGGTACTCGCGGGTTTGATAGTATACTAACCGTATCCGACCCGTTTAGAAACGAGTATTAAAATACCTGTTACCCGTTACCTGCGGGCAGTAAATATCCACAAATAGTAACTACCCGTCGTGGATTTTACCCGCGGATACTCATGGTCGCGGATTTTTTTTGCCATCCCTATATGAAACTCACAAAAATTCAATATTAGATCCGTGTACATGGTCTTTCTATGGAACACCCGTTAAAGGTAATTCTTTTCATTGCAAATTGAATTAGCATAGATTTATATTATACAAATATAAGTGTGGTGAATTTTTTGCTCGTGTTTTAGTTTATGTTAATTGATTATTTGAATTATCTAACCAATTTTTGGTAGAAATACCGATATTTATATTTATTAATGATGAGAAATATGAGAATTTGTTTATACTTTATTCAAGTTGTGAAATGGTTGGTCATGATTTATCTAATTGTAGAATATTATAACAAAATGTCAAACCTAATTCTAGTGGCGAGAAAATAGTTGATGCAAAAGTAAAACAACATTATTATCTTGGGGTGATATTATTACTTCTCGAGATCTGGTTCTTGTTATTTAATCTATTCCAAGGTGTAGCCTATAATGAAACATGTGCATTCTACGGTGGAATTTGTGATATAACATGTGGTTCAATTGTTGGTGCAACCTAAGGTTTAGTTTATGGTTGAGTATGTGGTAGAGCATATGGTGCAACAGTCAATATAGATTGATATTCATCGTGTAATGCAACAATGTATGATCCAACGTTGATACAACCTATTCTAGTTAAGTGTGTTACGGTGTCACTTATTGCTTAGTCACAACCTTATGGTTCAATGTAATGATTTTTGTGTTGTGGATAAATCTTCCTCTATTAATAATCTAGATGTTTCTAATGGTAATGAGACATTGAAGTTTGATTTCCTAGTTGTTATATCTTTTTTGGAGGATGACATTCCCATTATAAATAGTTTGTAGAACTTAAAGCAAATTCAATCACATCATAGTAATTTGAAATAATTCCTAATTCTTTTAGGTTAAAGAAAGCTCATATTTTGAAGAAATTTAAATTAGCTTTTAAATGGATTAATATGGTTTATGAGGGGGAAAGATTCTAATATTGAAACAAATGATGAGCCAATTCAAACTACTAAGAAACATTGATAAATCGATTCAAACTACTAAGAAATCTTGTACGCTCTATTCGCTTGAGGTGAATTTACTATTCACCACGATTGGCAAGCAATGAATTTTAGAAAAATCGTGTTCACTTGAGGTGATTACCGTGGAATGAATTGCAACGATTTGTGGGATTCATGCACTGTTCAATCACCTGCATCTGAGAAGAGATTTGGAGGGATGAAACGAGCTTTCTCTAAAATGCCCTTCTTCTTAAAATAAAATCCAAGCTCAGACCACACACTTTTGTTTTGTTAAAATAAATATTAACCAAGTGTGTATCCGGTTAAACCACTACTTATTCCGATACACCATGAAGAAGAAACGCCCCACCTGTGTATCCGGTTACACCCATTCAAGTATCCGGTTACAGCCTTCAAGAAGAAGAAGAAGAAGAAGAACGTGTTATCCGGATACCACATTCACGTATCCGGTTACAACCATGAAGAAGAAGAAGCAGAGTGAAGTTGTATCCGATTCCAGGCGCGGTTGAAGTGGGTCGTTTTCCGTTACCCAGCCCCTCCATTATGTGTACGTTCGACGTTGACGATGGGGGATGCAGCGTCCTTCACGATGAAGACGAATGAATTGAACGACAAGAACAAGGGTGGGGCAGAGCTAGCGACACCAAAAATTGAAGACGCAGCGGAGGTTGGGTTTGTGACAGCGGTGAAGGGAGAGGAGGATCCGAACGAGAATGGGGGGTGAAGGATGAGACAAATGAAAATGGAGAAGAGGAAGAGGAAGAAGAAAGGTTTGTGAAGGAAAAAGAAGACGGAGATTGAGTTGAAGAAGGGGTAGAAGATCCGAAGGAGAAACTCGCCATTGTTACGCTTTTCAAGAAGAGGGTTTTCAATTTATGTAGTTAGGTTTCTGGGTTCTGCTTTACTCTACTCACTCTAAAATTTCAATTAAGAAACAATGTTTTTAACAAATACTTTTTACAGCCATATGTCAAAATAAATATAAGTATATGTCACTTTAATCAATAATTTTTTTTCTGAAAAACAAAAAGATATTTTGACTATTTTTTTTCTTACTCCATATTTTTTGACTATTTTTTTATTAATCATTCTAAATTTTTAATTCTTAATAAACATTTTAAAATTAAATATAACATTAAACAAAATTAAATATAACATTAAACAAATTAAATATAACATTATATTACTTTAATACTTAGGGGCATATTGGTAATCTTCAATTTTTACCAATTAAATTAATTTTTTAAATCTCTCACATCAATCAAATCCTACACTAATTCTCACAAACTTTACCCTCAAATCTACTCTCAATTACCAACAAATCCACTCAAAGAAACAACAAAAAAATTACCCTCAAATTCACTCAAATCCATTCAAATCATCTCTCCTAAATCATCTCCTCCAAATCTTACCAACGAACACACCCGTAGAGATAGACCAGAAAATAAAATTAATATTAAATAAGAACTTCTAATAAGCATTAATTAGTTTAATAAATTGGAGTTTGACATGTTTAATATTAGTGATCAATTTATTTCATTTGTTATTATGGTTAATCATTAAGTTACGTGTTTTTATGATACTACAATGAGTGATATAGAGTTCACAGTTTTTCATGTTCTATGTGAATGAAATTATTATGTGGATAAATTAATCATGTTGACTTTTATTCATAAGAATTGTTTTTATATATTATTTATAATATTTTTCATAATAAGTTTTATTTGTCTATGTTTTTGGAAGTATAATTTTTTTTATCATGCGTTGGTGCGATCTCCCATTCTCATTTATTTTTAATAAAATTTTCATCAAATAACAATTGTTAAATTTTAAGAAGTTGGCATGAGATATCAAAGTTCAATAATACTAGTATAATCTTATTTGAAATTCCATACACCTCTTTGGTTATTCATGGATGAAAAACAAAGTGTAAATGATAAAGACAATTCTAAAATCGAGAAAAAGAATAAGAAATAATTTCTAAAACTGAAAAAGCTAAACAAACTATAAATTATTCTAGTTTGTTTGATTAGAGGTGCCTCTAATAAAATGTAAACATAAATCTAAATATGAAATCTAATAAGATCCATAAGCTTAAAAAATACATCATGAAAAATCAAATTTGTATAACTTTTTATATAAATTTCAATAAAATTTCTCAACTTTAATAAGTTGTAAAAAATAATACAAGACTTCAAATCCTGTAAAACATATATTCCATTTTTGGGTCACCAAAATGATTTGATCTAACTAAAATCAACCAAAAATAATATATAGAGAAAAGTTTATAAATAATATAATAAACAAAAATCAAATTAAATAAAAATGTATAGATGGAATCTAATTTATTACAATTAAAGGAAAATATTAAAAAAATGAAAATAAAACACATAATAAAAGTTTTTTCAATATATAATTAAAATAGGTATAAATGTGTGTACATCACAAAAATGTGAAGGCAATTTAAGTTCATATCAACAACTAAATGGGTATGTTTTTTAAAACGTTGTTGCACAACGTTTATTGAGAGAGTACTAACTAGAGTTTATTTTTCAAGTACAAAATTACAATTATTAGATAGTTTTAGGTGTTAATATATATCATGATTCTAGTAAGTACTCCTGTAACGATTTACAAAGAAATGCAAGAAAATCAATAGAAATGATCGTCCATGAGAAATGTTGATGTTTACATTATTTAAGGAAAAAGTCTCTTTAACAATTTTTTTTAACAATTTTTTGATAATTTGTGATTGATCCATTTCAAATAACCTTTTAAAAATAAATTTAAACATATCAATAAAATAATAACACCTATACTATTATCAAAAAGTTATTAAAAAAAGGTTGTTAAAATATGATTGTTATTATTTAATTAGTTGTGATAAGGAGGAAAAATGACAAGGTCGACCTTAAACCTCCAACACATCATGAAGAAAAGGAAAAGGTTACAGAAAATGACACAATACAAGAAACCATGAAAAGAGATTCTCCCCTACATAGGTTGTTCCAATCAGCTTAATAATCACCAACATTCGAACAAGTTGATATCCACACGAAGCCTGAAATAAACATCCCCTTCAATTGCATCCGTAGAGAGAGTGGCCACACCCCTAGTCATGAAGAAATCACCAGTTCCTCCAATCACCGAAATGTCCCTCGTTTTATTCATCATAGGGTCTGCACCTGCGAAGTTGATGCTACCCTTATGCTGCGTGGAGTTGAACACAAAGGAGAAGGCAAACCAAGCCGTGAAAATGTCCTTCTTATCGTACATGTAGAACCCTTGGGCACGTCCTACGGGTGCTGAGTGCAGATTGTTGTCCAAGGTGATAGGGTCATCGAACACAACCAAGTCGCCAAAATGGTTCTGCCCTGCAAGTATGGTCCTGTTTCCCCATGCGGGTGCTCCCACAATGGCTGAAGTTGCATTCTTTGAGTTATGACCATTGTAAAGTATGTCGTGGTAATAGAACACCAACTTCTTGCACGGCTCGCGAACCCTTTTTCTTCCCCAATGCTTCGGAGAACCCGAAGCTCCCACCGTCATCATTACCAAGAACAAGAGAGAAAAAACGAACCTCGTTATTTCCATTGTTATCGAGGCCTCGATTATGGAAATATTGGCTCACCAGCTTGAAATTTATAAGCACCGCTCTAAGACCCATAAAGCAAAGTTACGTTTAATTAAATATATCCGTACTAAAACTTTCAAGTTTAACTTGGACAACCTAGTTATTTGAAGCAATGCTGTAGAAGGTTAGCAACTTCTTACTATTATAATGCCTTTTTATACTATTTTTGGTGTGAGATTCTCTAAAGACTGATCTTCATGACCTTCTTTTTGTCTATCTAGCTTAGGCTTGGCTTTGAAGTAATCGTTATTATGACGCAAGAAGACAATAACACTGAATATAAGTGCTTAGTTTTTGGTTGCTTTGTGTCTACGGCATGCGATATGATTGGATGCACATGACGTAAAAGGGGTCCAGAGTGACTAATAAAGAACTAAACGTGTTTTTGGTGCAACAAGAACTGGACCAGCTTCTGGTTGGTGCTGCGTCTAGCCACCAAGCAAACATCTCATCTCCAACTCCAAAACTCAGATTAACTTTTTAGTTTTAATAAATGAAATGGGTGTTCCACTGTCTTATGAATTATCAAATGTTCTAAGTCTTGGAAAATAAAGCTTTCTTTTACATCCAAGATACAAGAATTTATCTTGACGTTGGAGTTTAAATATAACTATGAAGTGTGACATTATTATGTGAGTTAATAAACTTATAAAGTATTATGCAAGTTTAATTTGCTGATTAAAATATACCAAGTATAATATTTAATGCTCTAAAATTTCAAATTAGAAAGAAGAGATTAAGTGGATGTTAGGACTTTCTAAGTCGGAGTGGTTACTCCTACTTACTGTATATATACTATTATAAATTTTAAGTGGGTGTTGAATCATTACATGTGGAGTTGTTGTGCCATATTTGCTCCATCATATAGTGATAGGCTATTATTAAAATATTGAAGTTAAATTATTATCCATCAAATTTAGAGAGAAATTCATCCTCTTCTATGGAAAAATCAGACACGGATACGTTAGACATGGGAAAACTACCTTAAATTTAAGGACATATGTTAATTCATTTATCAATGTTCCAAAATTTATATTTCCTTTATTGATCGTGGATAAAAATGACTCAAAGAAGCATACATTGCCTCCACTCCTGAGATAATATTAATACTACTGTCTGTTAATAAAATTAATTATATTATAGATGTTTATGAAAAAAAAAATGCTATATTATTATGCGTACATAATTGAAAGCTCAACTTCACCTAATGATGTTGAATGGAGAAAAGAACCACTAAAATGAAACACGAGATTTTATATGTCAACATAATCTGCATAAATAGTACAAAGTTTTAAAAAGTGTGAATAAAATAATGGTTGTGAAAGATGCTTGATAGGCTTACTGTCACGGAGTTCTTTCTTAACTTGAAATCCTAAAATTGTTGAAAAGACTAAAAGCATATCACATGTCTAAAGGAGATACTTCAATATCCAAAGTTAGCATTTAATAAGGGTGGTAAAATGGCCAGCATGACCATTTTCGCTAGTTGTAGGCATACTATTAGTTAATGTGGTTTTGACTCAACTACACCCCAATAGTTGGGTGTATTAATTAGAGATGTTTTGGCTGTTATGTTTAGAATTGAGATTACATGTCTTAGCTCTCCTTTTTCTTTCGCCCTTTTTTCTTCTTTCCTCTAATTTTTTGACATATTATATATCCACAAAATTCACTCATTTTCTTTGTGTAGTTATGTTTAAATAGTGTATTATCAATTTTAATAATTCAAATAATTTTTAGTCCACATTCGATTATTTCTACTCATAGTATTTTTATTTATTTATTTTAAATAAGAATGTTTTACTATCTCAATTTGAGTTTTATAGCGTAAATAGTTTATTTACCAGGTAATATGAAAAACATATCTTTTTTATTCTTTTTTTTCTTAATTTTTGTTTTATTTGAACAACTTTTTGTTTTGCTCATACAATATTCATCGTCGACTAATTTAATATCTAACAAGTTTTTTCGTATCTTCAAGTTACTTTTCTATCCAATCATATCCTTAATTATGTATTTTTTTTTTCTCTTTACATTTTCATTAAATGATGTATCAAGGTACATTCAATATTTTTTACTTTTTAATATTTTTTGTTATTTTTTATTATGTAGAATATTATTTATTTAGTGTGTTTTGAAAAATAAAATTAGAAATAATGGAATGCCAGGATAAATTTAATAGGATAAAGAAAGAAAGAAAGTGCCTAAGAGTTTTACCGAACCGAACAACTAAAAGATGTTGGGGGTGTTTCACTTGCACCTCCAACCTCATAAAACATTTTTTTAATGAGAAAGAAATCTAATATTTGCAAAGGTAATGAATTTTAACTATATCTATCTATCTATATATATATCAAACAATATTATGATGATTAGTTATTCTTATTATATTAATGGTTATCTTTTTTATTTGCATGTGGGGGAAGCAATAAGTTAGTTAATGGAGGTAGGTGGTGTTAGGTAAATCTTGAATTTAGTGGCAAAATTAAGTCCTTTTGAATGGACAATAATATTTTAACAATTTTTTTTAACAACTTTTTTATAATAGGACACGTGTCACAATTCTATTGGTCTGTTTAAATTTATTCTAAAAAGATATTTGAAACGGACAAATCACAAACTGTCACCTATGCGTTGTCAAAAAATTGTCAAAAAAAAATTGTTAAAAGAGACTTTTTCTTTTTGAAATAATGGTTGGTGAGTGATTCCTTCTAAGCAAAGCAAATTCCACATGCGAACAGGACCACGTAACTCTGGTCATTGGGTCCAGTTTTTAACAGTATTTAAAATTTTTATATTTTTCGATTATTTTAAAAAAATTATTGTATGTTATTTTCGTTTTTCATACTTTTATCAATTTAGAACTAATTTTCTAACGATTATATTATATATTGATTATGTAATACTTTTATAATTTTTAATTTTTGTGTTAAATGATTGGCATGGTTACTATTTTGTTTTTGTTTTTCTTTTTTCATTTTGCTTATCTTGTCTCCATAGGTTAAACAAGTAAAGTTGTGTAGTTAAATATCACAAAAAAATACATGATATTATTAAATATTTAATATTAATTTTGTAATATCAAATATTAAAAAATAAAATATATTAAATAATAATTAGATAAATATCAAATAATTATAAAAAAATAGAAAAAATAACATATGTATATCCTAAAAATATGTTAACTGACCAATCTTAATAAAGTTTCTCTTTTAACCACAAAAATCTTCCATCCATATTCGTGAAAAGTCCGTTTTTCGCTCAAATTAAATGAATTTGATATTTTATCTATTTATTTATGTATATTTTATTAGAAAAAAAAATACTTTTCGAGTTTCTTCCTCCACTTCTTGCACTTTATCCTGAATTCTTGTAATTATATGAAAGGAAAAATATTTTTTCACAGACTTAAATTTTTTTTCATTTATTTGATATTATTTTTATTTATTTTTACAATACAAAAATTTATATTTTTATAACAATTTTTTCATTATATTATGTATTAAATAAATATAAAAATATAACATGATACAACTACTCCGTGAGAAATGACTAATTTAATCGTATTTTTAATTTTTGTCTCTTTCTTCGAAAATGTATTTTTTTTTCTCTCTTTTCTGTCACCTTTATCTTCACCGATATATAAAAATTACATTCTAAATCGTGAAAATAAAAAAATTCTGAGAATTTTTTTATTCTATACTATATATTCCAAAACTAAAAATGAAAATAAAGTATAGTTAGAAATTTAAAATGTGTGGGGGGTGGAAGATGAAATTATGAAGGCGCAGGAAGAAGCAGAATTCATGTCAACACGTTATAGGTCCAGTGGGTTGAGGCATATTCGGTAGCTTTTTTTTTTTAACAAAAACCAAGAGCCCAATCTAATTTTATTTATCTGTATTTGAAACTAACTCCAAATTAAGCTTTTTCTTCACCTACAATATTAAAGAATAGAAACAAGTTTTTTTAACAATTTTTTCTTGAAAATTCTTTTACAATACATGTGATGATTTGTAATTAATCTTTTTCTAATACTTTTTTAAAAATAAATTTAAATAAACTAATAAAATAATGACATATATCTTATTATAAAATAAATTAAAAAAACAATTATTAAAATTTCATTATCCGAAAGAATAACAAAGGTGGAGGAAAGAAACACATAAAAAAATATGCAATAGATATTTGAGAACACTATTTTCCACAACTGGCGAAAGACGTTACGAAAGTTGTATAAGTTTTAGGTTTGATTTAAAAATGTCACCGCCTAACCAACCAGTGACAATACGTTGATCAATTAGTATTCGACACGAAACATCCCAAAATGTATTTTCTGAAAACTTTGACGGTTTAGAGTGACAACATTCATTAAGATGTTCTTTTGCAATTCTAAGAACTTTTTGGCTGCTTTAGAATCACGGTGACTTTTGAGGGGCGATAGAGAAAACATGTGAAACAGCTCCCTTTTTGGGATTCCCTTCAATAATTGATAATGTCTGTTCGTCGAGATCGATAAGGGCAGTACAAAGGGTGTGAAGTAATGGACCTGAGAATAGGTTGAAAGAAAAAGTGATCATCATGAAGAGTATATGGATTCAGATGTGAGATGTCTTTAATTTACCTGTCATGTAGATGGGGTAGTTTTTGTCATCCATATCTCCCAGAAGTGACAGGAAATCTCCTTTCGACATTTTTGTCAAAACAGATGCTCTTTTCTGCCTGCTCATTGAATTCTCATCGTGTACCTTTGAATGAAATCCAAATGATGTTTTATTTTGAGATACACATGTTTCACTCATGCATTTTTTTATGTTATCTTGACATGCAATTTCCTCGATAGTTCAATTCTTTTATTGAAGTGAATTGAGACATTTCCAATCAGCAGCATGTGACTTGGTATGCAGAGGTCTGAATCAAACAAATGCAACAAAACAGGATTTTGTATCACTTGCCTGGTTAATAGGAAGGTGGAGGTACATGTTTGCATGGAAGAAAGGTTTTTTCCCCACCTCATAAATTGAAATCCGATTCCTGGATGCAGTTTCAACGTTAAAAATCCTGCGGGTCTTTGTTTCTATCAGGTTATAAGAATGCCCCACAGAAACTTCTGACCCTTGGATCCTCTGATGAAATAATGACACAATAAGAAAACATTATAATGAGCTCAATAATATAGGAAGAAAAAGGACGCAAATTCTAACACTCAGTGCATCATCCATGCTCGCAGCTTCAAGAAGGTCTCGAGAAATGAAGTTGCGCCCAATACCACCAGCCACAATTTCATCTTCAGCGGGGGGTACAGAATCCAGAGTAAATGCCTGCGAATCGTAAACCCAATTTTCACTTTTTTTCATACACATTGCTTCTTCGCATAAGACCATGCTTGAATTGATAGAAATAGATGAGATTGAATGAAATGAAAATCAATAAAATTAAGCGTTCGTTCAATTGTTTGGATATATATCAGTGAAGGAATACAGCAAATTCTCCATTCCACCTTATTCCTCCAAAATTTGGACAGAAAATGAAGGTATATAGTACAGAATCTCTGAGAACTGTCGCTTTAATCACATGGTAAATCCTTAAATTCATTGCATTGCATGTTTTAAATTGAGAAATTTACTATTGGGAGAAAAATAAAGAGCAAAATTTATTAGATACAGTGATTATGTACACATATTTTACTCTAATATCAACAACAGTGAATAAGATTTCTGTTCATTCAGCTCATGCATAGTTGGTGAACAAGGAATTTTACCAGTCCATGGCTATTGAAGCCAAATGCACAGCTTGGAAGCTCCCCAGCATAAGTATAACCAACAAAGAAGAGTCCATCCGGCAAGATTCCTTTGATTAAGTAGCTGCACTTTGCAATTTCACAAAGAAAAAATACTCATAAAGCCGTTTTAGTTATTCCAATTCTGAAGCCAAGACAAGACATAAATGAATCTCTAAGCTTACGTGTGCCCGACAAGAGCAACATTTGCATCCTCATTGTGCGCAACAATAGCCATAGATTCACCGACAACAACAACATCGGAGCAATCATCCGAGGTATCCATAGTTGGCCCTTTTGCCCCTTCTTTTGGAATAAACGGCAGAATCTCTTTCCTGAAGTTGATAAGTAAAATCTGCTAAACCGCACACACAACAAGACACCGATTAAATATTTATGCTGTTACAAAACCTCAAAGTTATATGTTGCAGCATTTGACTATTTGCGTATAATATATGGTTATGCAATTACATCAAGAAGTGGCACACCGCTTCCTGCTGCAGTCCCCAATAGTTCATCCCAATAGGTCGGGAATTTGGTTTTGTTGGCATGAAAAAGTGCTTTGAGAAGTGATTCTGAATGAGGGGTGTGGCCAAGGGCAAAGGGTCGGAGATGATTTTGTAGAATGAGATCTGTGGCAACTCTACTCCTTATGAGTTTGGAGAATCTTTGGCCAATTAAGAGACCCATTTCGTAAGCATCTTTGCATGGTCCAACTTCGAACATCTCAAGCCTCTCCCTATCCACACTGCAACTTCCCATTTTTGCTGTGACATAAAGCAAATATTCATTTGGTTATGTCTCATCCTTATCCTTATTGCTTGAAAATATTAAAGAACAAAAAATAATCAGTAGTACTAAATTAATTCTCTTGATGTCTTTTTACAATTTTCATTATATATTTTTAAATTAATATGTAATACATAATAATTAAATATTTATAAATATATTTTATTATTATAATAAAATGATTAATTAAAAATATTAAAATAATTAATAAACTAAATTTAATTTGTTTAAACTTTGATAATTTATGTTACTATATCTTGATTGTGAAATATAATATTTTCATTCACAGTCTAATCCCGAAAGAAAAGTTGTAAATGTAGGAAACAATTATCATACAGATGTATATAAGTCGGATTACACAGAGAAACTAATCAATCCACCGTCATGTTACTGTAAGATATCCAACTTCATACGTGAGCAAGTCAGCAAAATAAGCTGGAGATAGAACACTGTAGACCGAAGGTGCAACTATACTGACAAAGGCTTTGATATGGGAAAGAATTGGAAGTCTGAGAGAGTTAATTAGAGTTGCAAATGTTATCCAACTTTGACTTAAGGAGGAGTGTTAATGTAAAGCCAAAGTTATAGTTTTGTTAGTTACTTTTTTTTTTTTTTTTCAGTTTTCCTCTACTCTGTATATGCTATGTATACATTTTCATGTAGCAATACATTATGAGGTAATTTACTATATGTTCTTTATGTCTGTTGTGTCATAGTACAACACATCAAACATGAAATTTGGTTGAGAATTTTAATTCATTAACAGTCCCCACCTCTCAACTTGATGAAAGAATACGAATTAACCAACATATTCCTTAAAAAAGTAATTGTATTAAATATTTAAACTTTTTATTATATATTCTTTATGATTTTAATATTTTTAAAAATTAAAATATATGTTTATTAGTTTATTTTATAAACTTAATTTCTATAATATTAATAAAAAATTCAGACTAAATATGTAAGTACATAGAAAATGATATCATATCATAGAATTGATGATTTTTAAAAGATGAAACTGTAATATTTTATTAATAAAAGATCACATTCTCTATTAATTAAGTTTTATTTTATAAAAGCTAGAATACCTTTATAATTCTTTTTAAAAAAATTATTGTGACTTTTCTCTAAAATTCTAATTTTCATTCTTTTGAAAAAAAATTCACAAGATTGATTATAGCAAAGAGCTCTATACATTCATTTGATCAGGGTGAAGAAGAGTGAAGAAGAAAGTAAGTTCACTATTTATTCTTTTTGAGATTGTTTTGCTTTTTGAGTTGCATGTGGGTTGTTTTTCAATTCATTTGACTCAAATGTGTTCAAAGTGAATATCTCTTTATTTACTATCATGATGATATATTAGATTTATTATAAAAGTTTTAATTTTATAGTTAATTCATCTTGTAAGAAATCTATCTTTAAAATTCAATGGTTAGATAAGAAGTTGTTTAACCCATGCAAGGGAAACTAATATTTTTTTTGCATATTTTAATTAATACTATCTAAATTGAATGTATGGTAATCTTAGTTTGAAATTGTTGAGTTGGTATATTTGAATTTTTTTCTTGGGTGTGTAATCTGGTTGAATTATAATGTGATTGAATTGTTGAAAGGGTACCTGAGTTGTAAATTCTATGATGAATATGAGGAGTGGTATCTTTGGTATCTAATGAGTCATTTTTATTGTATTGTTACTGCTTTTGATTTGGATAAAGGATCAAAACACTCTTTAAATCCAACAATACTCTTTATTATATAGATTTATGATTTTTGGTTTATGCAGACTCGTTAGGTAAGTCAAACTCTTGTTGAGCGAGCTTTAAAAATAAAATCACAATAAACTCCCACGGCTTGAGCAATTAGGCAAGGGGATGTCATTGAGCGCAAGTAAAATTTAAATTTAAAAGAGAGTTATGGGAGGTTTGGTCACTAAATCTCCTCCCGTTGAACACATGTATCTATATTTTTTTCCAGGTGTATGACTTGTTGAGCGAGTGCCTTCACAGAGGTAGCTCTCAAAGCGAATAAGTGAGCTTGTTGAGCAAGTCTATTAACTATTGTATTGATTTGGATTGAAATGTGGAAAATCTTTTGAGAAATTATTATGTATGGATATTGTACTAATATAATGCTCTTATGGATGAATGTTATATTAGTTATGTATTGAGTAGAATCCACACTGTGAAGTTCATAGTAAAATAAAGGTTTAATACATCATTTGGTCCCTTTTTTTGGGGCTTTTGTTCAAAATGATTCCACCTTCGGAAAAAATCACTTAGGTCTCATATTTCATTAAAAGTTGTTCAAAATGGCCCTTTGACAGACAACGTTAAATTCTTAATGGTGCAGATGCTAGCGTGATAAACTTTTATCCATCTGTTTTAAACTTATATGACGTGGCATTCTGAAAACATTTTAATGTTTTAAAATTGAGGATTGAAATGAAATGAAAAAATTAGGGTAATTAAAAAACCCTAACCCTGATAACGCCATTTTTGTCGCGATTGGAGAGAACGCCATTGTTGTTCATTTCTGGTGATTCCTGCTAACGACATTGGTGATTGATTGAAGGTGATAGTTCAACATCGCACGGAGGTGAGGTAAGGGGTCACTATCTAAGCCTATTGTTGCTGTTGTTTATGATTTTTTTGGGGGTTAGGGTTTAGAAGATGAGGTAAGGGGTCACTATCTAAGAAAGTTTCGAAAATGATGAGTAATTATGTTTCTTCTTCCCCACACTTTCTTTCAATTCCAACTCGTGTAAGAGAAAGCAAAATATCCACTTTGGCATCAATGTTATTCCCTTCTTGTTCGCTGCCATATCTGCTTTTGCCTCCAACTCTCTTCAACTGCTTCTGCTCTTCGACTCACTCTCTTCCAACCCCTTTTCAGAAATGAGAACCGTTCCTCAAGAAAAAGGTTGTAATGAGAGTTGGATATGTTGGAACAGATTTTAGAGGTAGTCCTCCAGCCCTTTTTTTTTCTTCTTTCATTTTTTTTTAATTTTTTGAATTCTGCTAATTTGATTTCATGGGTGTTATTTGCAGGCCTGCAGATACAACAGGATGGACACACATTATCCAATAAGACCATTTTTCTCTATTATCTTGTTGGTTATGGTAGAAAATCTACAGATGAAGTATTAGTTTTTGTTTGAAAGTTGAAATTTTGAAGATGGGTATAGTTCTATAATGTGGGGAAGTGTTTTTGGAATTTGGAATCATGTGGTGTTATGAATATGATATAATAGGTGGGTTAGGGGTTTTTTAATTACCCTAATTTTTTTCATTTCATTTTAATCCTCAATTTTAAAATATTAAAATGTTTTCAGAATGCCACGTCATATAAGTTTAAAACAGATGGATAAAAGTTTGCCACGCTAGCATCTGCACTGTTAAGAATTTAACGTCGTCTGCCAAAGGGACCATTTTGAACAACTTTTAATGAAATATGAGGCCTAAATGATTTTTTTCCGAAGATGAAATCATTTTGAACAAAAGCCCCAAAAGAAGGAACCAAATAATGTATTAAACCTAAAATAAATAAAAAATAATGCACAAATATAAGTAGGTCAAAATTACTTCTAATCATAGAGTTGGACTTAGAATTAAAAGCATAAAACTTGTCAAAAACACATTTGTGAACACACACAAACTTTTTATTGCGTTATTAAATTAAATGTTATAATTTTAAAAAATTGATAAAATTAATAATAGATTATAATCAGTTAATTATATTAAATTATGTATTATATATTTTATTTAATAACATAATAATAAGTATGATATAAAAATATTGGTTTAAATATAATAAAATTACAACATATTATATTATCTATTAAAATATATAATTTATATGTATAATAAATGATATTGTTTCTAAGATTTAATTAAAATATTGTATTAAGACCAAACTCACTTTAACACTAACCCTAATCCACTTGAGAGAGAGTTTTAGGATTATGACTTTTTTTTTTGCCCTCACTTCAAGAGACCTATTAAAAAGAGGCCTTTTAAACCCGTGAACCATAAATCAAATTCACACATCTAATGAAAGTTATTAATACATGGTATAATTTTATTGAAACATAAATTTTATCTCCTTAGAGCTTAGATGTGTAAAAAAAAATGTTAAGTACAAAATTTTAAGAATCAATAAACATTTTAGACAAATAAACCAAAATATAATTTAAATGGAAATCTTATGTTAGGTGAAAAAAATTTAAAAATAAAAAAGCATTTTAGAAAATAAACCAAAATAAGTACTAATTTAAATGGAAATCTTAAGAACATTTGATATAAATATACTAAAATGTTTAATATTACAATTTCCAACTTGTAATCATAGTTGCTGAAATACAAATATCTTATCTTGTATGGAACACAAACTCTACATTTGTTGCTAATAAGAGGTACCCAAACAAAATAAAGTTAAACTAGAAATTCAGAAACTAAAACATAACAACGTATGAAACAATTAGAAATATAGTAGCATAGTATTTAACTACCAGTAAAACAACTTTAGAATTCAAATAGCTCCCGGAAACATTTCAAAGTTTGTCAACCCAAAATCGTAATATTGCATTGTGAAATAAAAACATATTACCATTACATATGTATGAAACAGTTAGAAATATAATGATAGCAAAATGAATTATAATTAAAACAATTTAAGAACTCATATAGCTCCCTAAAACATTTCAAAGATTGTCAATTAAAAACCATAATACTGCATTGTGTTAGCTAAAGATGGAGCAATCATCAATATAAACAAGACACGTAAATAGGGTTGTTAGATTCTACATTGTACAATATGATATCAGGGTCGAGCGGTTACGATATATTTTATTAAAGATGTAAAATAATCAAGAATATCTTATTAAAGATATTGATAAGCAGAAGATAAAATAATCAAGAATATCTATTTAAAGATATTTAGCAACTAACCAGATTTTTAGGTAAGTTTGTTTATATTATGTTCTGTTTATATTTTATTTTGTTGGGCTTATATTAGTTCAAGGTCCATGAGACAAATTATAAATAGAGAGCCAGGACCACAAGCCAGGTACCTTCGAATCATCTTCTAATCACACTTCATTCACATTCTAGGTGAGCGACTCAGACTATCCAGGCTTTCGCAAGCAAGGAGGACACGTCAGAAAAGATTGTCTCAGTCCACAAAATATCTACCGAAACATACACAATTGGAAAAGAAACTACCCTAGAATTATAAAACTATTTCTAATACTAGCTGCAATTGCATTGTTTCTGCTACATTACCATTCACCATAAACTTTTCTAGTAAGCCCTTAACTTTAGAATCATTACCATAATTCAAATCATTCACTTCATAGTAACTTACTAGGTGTTCGATAAACCTATTCAAATTAACTATTCCTTCATATAAGTGCATATGAAAAAATGGAAGAAACATATTGACATACGAGAACACATGAAATACATTCGTCAATGTATTTTGTTTTTACAGAGCATTATTTACAGAACCACAAATGTTCACCTAACAAGATTATATTTGTGTATTATCAACATCCATAATATTTGTGGATGATAGGAAATAATATATTTAATTATAGTTTATCTTATTTAGTTTTTGCATAATTGATTCTGTCTTAAATAATTGATATATTCTTTCCTTATTATTGTACGTCAATTATTATACGCTGGTTATGTACATTCTATATATTGTATGCTGGTTACACTTTCAACATCAATAAAACACATTTGTTACGATCCTTATAGTGGATGACAGCCAAAGTCTTTTCATCAACACAATTTATGACGTCCTCATCCTCATCAAAATCACGTACGTCCAACATTGACAGTTCTTTTTAAACATAAATCACAATTTCCAGCACCCAAACAAACCCAAAGGCAGATTTCACCACAAGATTCAATCAAACTAACGAACACAGAAGGGAATAAACAAAAACCACTCAAACCCATCAAAGAAAAAGTACAAACAATAACATTTGGTTCAATACAAAGCATTGACTCATAAAAATACAAAATTTCTACAAACAATATCATGCTTCAGAGAACAAATTTCTTAAAAGGGAACAATGTCCACACCTTTGCCCTAGACTTCGCTTCAATCCACCTTCAACTTTCCACAAAAAGCAACCACCCAGTAACCAACTCCACCACGTCAACAACGAAGAAACGTAACCTTTCAAAGTTTCGAACTTTCACAGTTTTGAACCACCGAACACCACCTAAACGAAAAAGAAACGCACAATAAAGGCAACGAATCAAACAACTAAACGAACAAAAAAGAAAACGAAAACACCTCTCCGTTCGAAACGTCTCCGTTCGACGGTTGCCAAAAAGCCACTCTTCGCCCAAAAATCCAGCCTTCAACGGAAACACCGATACCTTTTTCAGTCACTGCGTTATTTTCACAGAGATATCGTTGCCTGACTTCGTCAACGACAGAGGAGAAAATCTGAGGGTGGCGTTTTTCAGAGACTCAGTTTTAGGTTCAGTTGAGAGAGGAGAGCACAATTTCGTTTTCCAGAGAAGAAACCAATTTCTGAAGAGAGCGCCAACACTATACCCCCATTTCCATCTTCCCAAAATGCCCTTACTAAATCAATTATACACGTTTTCAAAATTAAAAGCATCAGCCAATAAGACAACGCCATTTGGCGTTGTCAAAAAGGTTGTCAAATAACGTTGTTAAACTATAGTTTTCCGTTGTGATAAGCATATAAAAATTGAGAAAGATTTTTAAAGTTTCAGAAAAACTCACAAACCTACCTTCCAAAATTGCAAAATGTATCGCGCTTCTTGCATTGCCTTCCGTAACATGGTGTGGTGCCTCGTCGCGCCAAGCACTAGTGGCTGTGCAGCGACAAAAAATCCGACGAATGCACGCCCTTCGAGAATAAGTCCAAATGGATTCGACTATTCAAGGATCGGAAGGTAAAGGAGTTGAAGTTCCACTTGGAAGAAACGAAATGGAAGTTGAAGTTACCGTTCTTAATCAACTCTATTCCAGAGTGGTACAAGGACTTGAAGAAAGCTTCCGGAATTTTGTTTGATATAGAGTTTTTTAAATATATTATAGGGGTTTTTTGATTACCCTAATTTTTTGATTTCATTTTAATCCTCAATTTTAAAACATTAAAATGTTTTCAGTATGCCACGTCATATAAGTTTAAAACAGATGGATAAAAGTTTATCACGCTAGCATCTGCACCATTAAGAATTTAACGCTGTCTACCAAAGGGACCATTTTGAACAACTTTTAATGAAATATGAGACCTAATTTGATGCACAGTGGACTCTCTCAATGTTCTCTTGGCCTCATACCTCCATTCCAGGAAGTTCTACCTCGTGAATAAGGCTTTCAGGACCCTCCCCACTCAGGTTTCAATCGAGCCTAATTTGATGCCGTACCACATTCTTATTATGGCCTTTTGTGAAAAGAGTTCCTTTGATAAGTTGTATTTAAAGGGTAATTTTGAGGATAGTGAAAAGGTGTGGAAAGAAATGGTTGCAAATGATGTTGATCATTGTGAGTGGAGTTGCTCTTCCAAATTGATGGGGTTGGTCAAGAATAAGAGAGTGAGTGAAATTGTTGAGCTTTTTAATAAAATGAAGGAGTATGTGATGCCTAACATCTTTTGCATCAATGTTATCATCAAAGGTTTTGTTAACGATGAAAATTTGGACGGAGCAAAGGAGTGGTTTAATGAGATTGGAAAGTTTGGTCTTCACCCGCACAAAACAACTTATGATATACTTGTTCCCTTCTTGTGTAAGAAGGGTGATTTGAAGACCTCAATTAAGATGTGCTACAAGATTTTCCATAAGCAGTGCCCTGTTAACCCGTGGATGCTGGAGCTTGTGGTGGATAAGTTGTTCCATGAGGGCATGAATTCAGAGGCAATGGAGATTGTGGGTATGGCATAACTTTTCTTGAACTATTACCCACTAGTACAAAAATCATATTTTATGACGTACAAAAACGAACTATGACGTACATAGTTTTGTACGTTATAATAGGTCTACATATTCTATGACCTAAGAAAAATTTAGGTTATCTGAACATATTATGACAGTTTTTGTACATATTTTATGATGTAACAAAAATTTAGGTTATCTGGACATATTATGACAGTTTTTGTACACATATTATAACGTACAAAACTATATACGTCATAGTTCGTTTTTGTACGTCATAAAATATGATTTTTGTACTAGTGAAGGGGTGATTTTTGTTTTGGAGGAAAATTTGTGGAATTAAAGGAAATACATGTTACTTTAAGTTTAGGGTTGGGTTTAGATGGTGAGCAGATTAACTTGAAAGAGAAAAGACTTGGAAAAAGTGATTGTCGGAAGCACTTTGCAAAAGCAAACGGAAAATATGATTTGCAAGTTATATATGACTTTATATTGAAGAAACAGAAGAAGTTGGCTTCATTAGACGTTTGTAGGCTATACATTTTGGTTGGAATTTCTGATATATTGTTATCCAATCGTACTAAAACAGTATTCCCAATTTTATTTGAAACAGTTGATAAAATAAATGATTTGGGTAGGTTTTTTTGGGGTCGTATAGTTTACCAATATCTACTTCGTAGTTTTACCAAAGCTTGGACAACTTGTAATGAAGGAAAAGGTGCAAGGACTGTGTATGTCGAAGGTTGTGTGTACGTGTTGCAGGTAAATCTTTTATTTTGATTGTTTGATTCCTTGAAATGTTTGAGTTGATAAATGTACAATGTTTTATTGAGCGTTTTGTTTATTGTAATTATGGTGTATTGTAATGTATTTCAGGTTTGGTTTTGTGATTGTTTTATTCCTTCTAATAATTTAGTACATAAAAATCCAAGAATTTTGCATTGGATTGATGTCAATGTAGGTGACAATTTCATAAAATCTGCTATGGAGAGGGGTGTGATATGTATTAAGTGGTTTTATTAACATATTTGATTTAATGATTTAATTTATACAATGATGGTTTTGATGAATTTGCAGACGCTTGATGACTATGGTCCATCAATGAGAGAAATGAGACAACCATTTGTGAAAGCATCATTTAATGCAGGTGGAGAGGAAGTAAGGAAGAAAGCACATTCAAAGTCAGCAACCAATGAAAAACAGAAGAAAGATGTTGATGATGGTTTAGATGCTATTCTAGAGGAACAAGAAGTTGAAATTAAAGCACTTGAAGAAGAATTGGCTGCATTGAAGACTGAGTTGGTTGAGGAGAAAGAAGAATATTATGGTGGTTACAGTACCCCATGTAACCAAAATGAGAATATTAACAACTATGCACGTGAGGGAGATGATTGTAACAATGAAACTGTTATGAAGCATTATATGCGTCGAAAGCGGTTCAGCTGTATAGAATCATCAATTCGCAAACAAAACTTAAACGGAGTTCTAAAAATGCGGTTTTGATGTGTCAATTTCAGTAACGAGTTCATTTGTTTAATATATGAGGCATCCATCCAAGCCCTCATGCGCCACTGTTCAACAATTCAAATTTATCACAATCAATTCAAAAGTCAATGCTAAAAAACAACTACCAAAGCACAAAACTTCAAGTTCTACTTACATTGCTTTTGCATGGTACCATTTTCAGTTATACTGTCAATGAAATCTTAACCTATCATACATTACGAAAGGATATAATGTTAAGTTCAATGCACTTCACAAAAATAAAAGTTTAAGTCTTACATATTATAGCACAAACTGAATAACTAAGCCTAAGTATGCATCTAATCTCTATTCACTGTTTTTTCCATGCCCTTCCTCAACAAACAACCTTTATCACAAGTTTATCATACATATGCAATATCAACCACAAAATGCTTTGCTTTAATCACTCAAAGAGGTTAATCAATCATCTCAGACACAAAACCATGACAATTAAAAGCTATAATCACATGAAATTTACAAACTTTGACGCATCATAGAAACAAAATTGGAAACTTGTAAAGGAAAGGCAAATTGCATAGAGAGTGATGAATCAATCTAAGTCATCTCATCATCCCACCTTTCTAATAAATCGCTCAGTATATTCCTACCAAGCTTAATGTCATCCTTTAGCTCTAAAAACCATTTAAATGGACTTTGTGAAATAATACCCTTCTGCTCCTCAGTTAAAATTCCATTCAAACCACCAATCAACTTTGTTTTCATTGAATGTCGAACAAACAACTGCATCAGAAAATCAAATCATGCATAAATAAGATATTCAAGGACGTAACCAAATAAAGCAACAATTATATATTCAAACCAGCCCATAAGACACTGCATATTCAACTCCTTATACCATAAAACACCAATTAGCGTGTAGGGTAATTTAGTAGCCCTAGCTTAAAAGGCAAGTCTTACATCTCTTGCAGAGCCTGCAAGTTAAATACACGATCCTATACGCAGTTTGGCCATCAAAAGTTAAACAAAAATCATTGAATTCTATACACATTTTGTTTCCCTATTCAACATTGCAATTGTCGACGCATAATCACACACCAAATAAATATATATCTTGAATTCTTTCATACTTAAACAAACATGAAAATATATTTGTATAAAAATATAAACCACAACATATAGAAATCTATTTCTATATAAGATATATGACAAAAATGAATAACTTATACAATGTGTCACTGTACTAAAACACATCATAAAAATCGTCACTGAACTAAGATCCAGTAAAACAGAGAAGTCCCAAAACAGAGAATCCCAAAAAAACGTCAATGTACTAACTTATACAATATGAAAAATACAATTTTTTTTCCTGTAATAAGTTCCATGAAAACAGAGAAGCCCCAAAAACCACAACCCATCAGGACACAACACAAAGCTTCAATATAACCAAAAATGAAGTACATACCTTGTTAGAAAAAGTAGTGTCAGGGGTCGAAGCCATTCCTCAAAGTAACCAAGAAAGATACACAAACCAACTTCTCAGGGGTCGAAGCCCTTCCACCGACAACGGTTAAACCACACCGCGACCTTCGCAAACAAACCAACAACGCAAAATGAAATCAAAATCAAACACACAAAATGCAATCAAAATGAAATCAAAATCAAGAACGACTGTGCGACGGAGAAAGAACGCTTCTGGGATGGAGAAGGTCGAGCACGAAGGAGACAGATCCAAAATTCCAAAATGCTGAACCCTACATTGAACATCGCCTCTTCTGGAAAGAGGATTTGGGGAAAAAAATAAATGGGGCATTTTGGACATTTCAACCAAAACACATTTTTTCAATTAAAAATTTAAAATCAACACCAACCAATGACGACGTGCCACGTGGCGTTGTCAAAGCTGTTGTCAAAAAATGGTTGTTAACATATCGCTGCCCTATCACAACCGCATGGAAAAAAACTGAGACCTTTTTAATATTTATATAATTAACACAAATATTAGTTATTGAGTTAGTTTATTCAATTGTATTTAAAAAAGATATATAAAATTATTTTTCCATTTAGTATATTTTTACATTTTAAATACTGAATTTGTATTTTCCTAAATTTTAATTGGATAGATAAGTTTTTATCCTACATTAAATTAAAAAATCATAAGAAAAATATAAGATTTTATCCCCTTCTACACTTTCAATACGGATTAATGAGTCTTTGTTGTATTGTTTTAAGGTAATTATATCAAAACAAATCTAATATTCTTTCAATAAAATCAATCAAGAAGAAAGTGTACAAAAATCATATTTGATGATGTACAAAAATGAGCTATGACATACATAGTTTTGTACGTTATAATAGGTCTACACATTTTATGACGTAGCAAAAATGTACGTCATGATAGCCTAAACATATTATGATGGAGTTTCTAAAATTAGTCCATTTTTTTTATATGAATATTGGAGAAAATAATTTTGAATTAATATTCAGTAAAATTATCTATGTTCACATTCATTAGAGTTATTTCTTTGTTTATAGACTTCTTGACATTCTTTCTTCTTCTTCTTTTGCTGACTTTGCATTAGTTATTATCTTGAACCCAGATTCATCTACTGCATTATACAAAAAGTACAAAGTTGATATGTCTTTCACATGTATCTTTTTCATTACAACAATCTGGGATGTTCATCATCTGCGAGTTCATTATACATGTCCCCCACTATGTCCCAAATAGTTTGGGATCTAAAAAGAACTTTCATCTGTAAAGACCAATTATTAATTGATCTTTTTTGACAACTGTGGCACACTTTTACTACCTTTGTCATCTCCCTCACAAAAAACTCAAGTACTCACTTTTCCTCATGGTGTTTAACTCTCCTACTCTTTATTATAACTAAACCATTCTTATGTGAGTTCTCCTTCACAATACTAACAAACTCAAGTTTTTCAATCTTAACTGGAATATTTTCATGGCTCTATATTGACGTAAAGCACTAATTCAACGTGAAGACTATTAATTTTATTTACCAATTTCATCCAAACGCTCACTAAATTCAATTGTTTTCTTATGTGGATTTTCACAAGAATCTCATACATAACAAGTCAACATTTTTGTTTGTTTTGGATGTTTTAGTGAATATAAAGATGGAAAGTAGCAACAATTGATGAAGTAAAAAATAAATATGATTGAACACAAAATGATATAGATGTGATGACCAATAAAAGTATAGTAGAATAACAAGAACACCAAAATAAATTGCAGAAAAAATAAATTATCAAGAAAAAAACTTGTAACTGAAATCAATGAAAGCAGTGACCTAAATTGTAATAGTTAACACTAGTTTAACCATTTTTTTGTTTGTGATCTATTTGTTCCATAATTTGTCATCCTTGTAAAATATAAAATAAATTTATTTATATTTTCTAACCTTTCCATGGTTACAATATTTGAATTGAATTTAAATTTGAATAAACTGCAAGTAACTACTCTTTGCAATTTCAAAGTTCACGTGGTTTGAACATTTATCATCAACTAAACCTCCAGTCGATTGTTGCTTTATTTTCCTCAGTTTGCTTTCTTATTGTTATCAATAACTATTTTGATTCATGTCTCCCTTCAATCAATGTTTGACAAAGGACAATTAAGTAGTTTATAAAGAGTTACATGTCCATCTTATAAAAAAATACTTGATAAAATCATCCTTCACTAACTTTGTTTTTGTAGAATATAATGCTATCTACTTTACACCCATATAGACTTAGAACATGCATGACACCTTTCAGATATCCTTGGAAGAAATTTTCGTCCTTCACTTACACCACCTTGTGAGATTTTTATGCACTATAAACTTTCGTTCTTCAGTCTTCATAAATTTATGCTTTCCATTTCGATCGATCAATTAACTTAAATTTAATTCTCAATTATTCACATATAATTTACCTTAATATATAACCTTTAGTCTTATTACGATTGTCGATCTCTCAAAATTATATATGATTTTTTTAATGTTATTTCGACAACATCTTTTATAAAGAGTAAAAAGAAATGTGATAATAAAAAACTATAAATTTAATAAATTTTATAGAATTTAATAAAATGTTACCACATCTTTTAAGTTCCTAATTCCTAAAGCTTAGAGTGGAACAAAATCTCACCTCTTAAAGTAGCCCAGAAAAACAAATTTAAACGAAAAACTTAAAGAATACATAAAATTTATACATATTACAATATCCAACTGGGTTGCCGAAATACAAACATCTCATCATATCCTGTATTCAGATATGTCGTACTTTAAATTAACTATATAATTAATTTATATATTATGTCCACGTTACAAAACCGATTTTAATTGTGTTTTAAGATTACATTACTATTATTAATTTGGACGGACATCCAATTTTGAATTCAGGAGCTAAAGGATATTTAATTAGTTGGTATAGTCAGAAGTCTAACTGATCGTGCTTAACATATTTAATTGCTTTGAAGTAATATTGTCTGTATTATAATAATCGAGATCAAACACAGTCCACGAATGTTTGTTATTTTCTTATTTTTGTCATTGCGGAGGAAGACTCGAACAAAAGAACCTTAGCTATCTGACATTTCTAGCAATTGAAAATCCATGATGATGCACTCAGTGCCACTTACTTTTTTCTTCAAATTAAGTATTAATGCTTGCACATGGATGCTTTGTGTTCATTAAAGCACCTTATTAATTGATATGCAAGAAGAGGCCATGTGTTAGAAAGTGGACCTCCAACACTAAATCAAATAAATTTCGAACATAAAACAAAACATAATAAATGATCCATAATGATATAATAATAAATAAAAACATAATAATATAGGATTAAATATTTTTTTAGTCCCTATATTTTTTGGAATGATTTTGGTTTTAGTCCCTCTTTCAAATTAAGTATAATTTAGTCTTTTAAATTTAAAAAACTTTGGTTTCAGTCATTTTTATCAAATTTTTTTAATTTTACTTATTGTTTCAAACACGTTTCATTATAGCATTTGAATTGTTTACACTGTTTGACACATTTTTTTTCAAACGCGTTTGAAACAACGAATAAAGTTAAAAAAATTTAGTAAAAAAGACTAAAACCAGAGTTTTCTAAAATTGAAGGACTAAATTGTACCTTAGTTTGAAAGATAGACTAAAACCAAAATCGCCCCAAAGTATAGAGACTAAAAACATATTTAATCCAATAATATATTATAAATTAATATTATCTTGAAATTTCTAATACCTTTTCCTGTAACTAAACCTAAGTTATTAGATTCCATATCTAGGTGTATTTTACATAAATCTGTTTCGCACTAGCAAAGAAAAGAAAACAGTGATAATGTTATTATTGTCACATCTATTAGATAAGCTTCTAGCTTGTGGAAATACAATACATGTTTGTGTAGCCATTTTTTTGTGCGTATTCCTTTCATAGCTCTTATATTTTAAGGTTAAGGATGGGAAGAGCAATTATTAGAACCCTTGCTTTGACTAGCTACTATTTTAGGAGAGGCAGACAGATTCGCAGATGAAAATTCTATTATTTCAATATCTGACTTAAATTCGTACTGGGGAAGGCTTTAATGATTATTGCAAACTATGCACTTCACTATGTCTTTAACATTTCCAAAGGGATTGGAAACATCTAGGTCCCAGAGAATAAAGGAACATTAAGCTTTAGGCTAAATCAAACATATTTGGATTTTAACAATATCCATTGTTAAGTCTCAAGTACCATATATAAAGCTTATACTTACACATTAATTAATTACTTATTCACTAGCCTTTTTAGGTGATTGGCACATGGAAAATTCATATATTTTATGATTCAATTGCTCTTAATGACAAACAACTTTAGCCATTGTGTTGGCTAAAGATGGGGCAATCATCAATATAAACAAGACACGTAAATAGAGCTGTTAGATTCTATACAATTGGGAAAGAAACTACCCCAGGATTGTAATACCAATTCCAATACTAGCTGCAATTGCAGTTTCATGTTACATTACCATTCACTACTGCACCAGAAATTTTTCAAGTAAATCCTTAACTTTAGAATCATTACCATAATTCAAATCATTCACTTCATAGTAACTTACATGTTATGGCCTCGGGTGTTAGATAATCCTATTCAAATTAACTGTTATATTAGCAGAGACAAATATATTTAAAGAAAAATATAGGGACTCAACTTATTTATCAAGAACTATTTGCTAAGATTACGTCGGATTCAT
Source organism: Vigna radiata var. radiata (assembly GCF_000741045.1). NCBI lineage: Eukaryota > Viridiplantae > Streptophyta > Magnoliopsida > Fabales > Fabaceae > Vigna > Vigna radiata. The sequence goes on along the minus strand of NC_028357.1, from coordinate 53,463,079 downwards.
AAAACCAATTTCAAAACTCTCTGAAAAGAACAATTATCTCTTGACAAATATTATTTTACGTAGTCATGTACGAACATTCATTAAAAACTCCCAAACAGATTATTTATTTTACATCATTATATATGAACATTGAATAAAATCACTTTATCTATTTATTTCATTATTGACTATCTTGCCGGGATCGCAGATTGCATTATTGTCTTGAATTGGATATTAACAAACACTTCAATACAGACTTAAATCTAAATTAAAAAAGATATTAATGAAAATACCAAATATAACATTCCACTGACTAAACATTAAACCCAACATCAAACTATAATGACATGCATTGAAAAGTAGTTTCAGGTAAAAACAACAGAAGTTCCTTAATTCTGTTAAATGTCCCTTATTTTTCCATAAAGAAGCAAAAAATACCCTCCATCTTTAATTACAAATTTTATTTATCACTTCAGAAAAATAAAGCCAATAATTAGATAACTTCTGAAAAATTATTTATCAATTTTAGGATCGTTAGCAGATCTGATAAAATTACTATGCATTCCTAATTGAAAGCTTTGACCTCAACCACCTTATGATAGTTTTATTCATGTTACAATATAGACTTATATATATATATATATATATATATATATATATATATATATATGAAACAAATATTGTAGATCTGACAATCAGAAAGAGTAAGACTCATGTCATTTACAAAATTGTTAATAATAACTTTCTTCTGCTAAATATAACTCTACTTACTGAATCAAAACATAAAAAAATTAGGAAGAAATAAACAAGGACATGTTAGTAATTAAACAAGCTGGTGGCAGACACCATGTCTAGGAACTTGTTGCTGAGAAGAGCGCGACCCGAGATGAGGTGAAGTTGTACTTGGTTTGAGTATGGGCTCGAGCTAACATGTCTCTCATGCGTAGACTCCAGTTACTACTTGGAACTTGAATAGCTTTTGTTGGAAAGAAGCAGTTTAACCTTGTATCAAAAACCCTCATCAGCCATGCATTTCACCAGAAAAGAGTCTCAATCGGCAACCTTAAATCTATCCCTAATTGGAAAGCTGTTATCAACAAACCTCTTGGCATCCATAAGCACAGACCACTTTAAAAGCAAATACTGTCAAAACCCTTGCATGTCAAACTTTTAGTATATAGAAAAACAGGTCAGTTAAGAAAGAAAAAAAAAACATTATGAAACCTTTGCTTGTATACTTATGACAACATGTCTTCACTTACCATCTCCAAAATCTTAGATATGTCATGGCAGAAAGAAAAAATAGGAGCTGGATCTTACATAGAAAGGAAAAGGGAGCTCCCTTCAGTCCAAGTACAGGAAACTTAAGAATCAATTTGTCTCCCGCATCATTCACTCATTTGATGAGTACCTTCCAGAGTATTACTCAGCATTTGGATGAATGAGTCGGCAGCTAATTGAATCTTATTGCCACCTATGAGTGGACTGAAGAAAGCTCACTTACCTACATTCGTTAAGGCCTCAGTTATTCGTCTCCGTCTGCAGCTTAGCTTAGTTAAGCAAGCACACAGATCTGCATGACTCTTAACATAGACACTGTGAAAACCTTGTATTAGACATAAGCACATGAGATAAAACAAAAGCAGTATTAACTTATGCTGGAATTGAAAAGGAAAAAAAGGAACAAGAAAAACATCTTACTAAAGAATCATGTCATAGCCCAGATCTCAAAGACTGACCACAAAGAGCTACACTATAACGAAAGCAAACGACTTGTAGAATCTAAGAGAAATGAAGGGCCTTTTATAAGCCGTAAGAGAGGAGGGGTCTGAAAGTTCTTGACGGTTAATATTCAATTTTGTATAAATTATGAAATTAGATTTAAATTATAAATTGCCAGATGAAAAAAATGTGTGTTGTGTGTCTATTTGAAAAAAAAAAAAAAAAAGGCAAGAGCTACATCTATTATTTATTTTACCTTATTTATATTCTCCTTCCATATAACAGCAGTAATGTCAGTCATTTCCTGCCTCATAAAAAGAAAAGTAACTACTTGAATCTGAACGATTATGGAATAACTTAGGAAATAGAGAAATAGAATGAAAAGGTTTGAGGAGTATGGAAAATTCTAGATAGAGTATATTTTCAAATGAATAAAGGGTGAGTGACTTCTTTGCATTAGACCTTAATGGAATAAAACATAGGTATCTTTGGGTGATTTTATTGTAATAATTTTAAACTAGAATTAGGATGTAAATGTATGTGGTTAATATTTGTATAAGATACTGGATATAAATTATTTATTAAAGTAATAAATTTAACTAAAAATCACTAAATATGATGATAACATTTTATAAATTAATAGAATGGTAAAAATTTGAATAATACATAAATAGTTCAAATTTTTATTTATTTTAGACTTTAGATAAAATACAATCAAAAGAAGAAATATTACATTTTGAAATATAATTTTGTTATTTTACAAATATGATGTTTAATTTAAAATTGTTCTAATTACATAAATTCAATTTGTTAGATGATTACTATGCACACTTTAACACCTAAATGTACATTTTATAAGAAAGATGGTGCATTTTATATTTTCTTAATTGTATTCATAATTATATTGTGATAGAAATATATGATTTCTCTCTTGAATGTTTTATAAATTTTTATATTTAAAATAAATAAATTCATCAGTTGAGATTCTATTCTATTCTATCAAGGTAAAAGAATAGTTTCAAATGATAAAATATATTTCAATAATTGAATAATAAAATGATAGAAAACCATGTTTTATACATGATAAAAAGTTATACATTCAAACATGAGAATTATTCAAATAAAAATACTTTTTAACAAATGGAAGTTATAAAATTTATAAAGTATGTATTTGAAAAATTAATTTTAATCACAATGTATTTTAAGTTTAATTTGTATGTATATTAATAGTGAGAACACATTAATTTATTTGTAATCACAATTGAGATATAAATTTAAAACATCTATTATAAAAGTTCATATATAAAGTAATTCACATATTCTACATCATTCATTACCTAATATTAAGTAATTCACATCCTAGGGTAAAGATTTACTTTATTCTTTCACTTCTATGTTACACATACAGACACAAACTTAGGCATAGTAGAATTGTAGTGTAGATGATGAAGTGGTGTGTGTATTAGATATGTATGGTATTTTAGTAAATTTGTAAAGAGAAGATAGGTTATGAAGATCACATCATGTGAATGAGTGGCTACAGAAAGAGGTCTTGTCAATGGAAAAAAAGAAAAGCTGGGTACCAAATGTGGAAGAGATATGGGTGTCTCTTGCATTTATCTCTGTCCCATTACCATTTCATTTCAATTTGTCCAATCAAACCTTTTTCACAGTTCTTCCTCAGCTGTCCATCCATGCAACAACACCTATTCTACCCTTCAATTTCTCTCTATTTCGTGTATAGATCTAACCTACTACGCATACCCCCAATTTAAGACTCTTTTCGGAACTCGTTAATGTCAGCCCTTCTGCCAACATCCAAAACAAAACAAAAACAATTTAAGTTTACTTTTAAATGCCCTTGCGTGATTCTCTCATTATCACATGTTACCACTGTTAAGTCGTATTTCTTGTAGGAGAAAGAAATGGCATAAAATAAATAGACTCTTCCTACGCCAATTACAGATAACGAGACAGAATTATGATGTCGAATTTGTTGATGGAAAGAAAAAGAAAAAGGTTACATAAAACATAGCACAGCACAGCAGCACGTGATCAGGTGTAGAAACTATGGTGTAGTGGTGTAGATGGTGAGAAAAGTATATTATTAGAAAGAGAAAGATGAAGTACAGAGGCTAGATAGGTACTACTGTGCTACGAGGTCACTTCATCGGACAACGCCATATGATATGATGTGTGCAGTAACACTTCACCATTCAAACTTCAAAGCTTCCTGCTACACAGCTGCATGAATAACTCTAATCAAGGAGGGCTAGTAAAGGAATAACGATCCAAAATATCAATAAATTTTTCTTAACAAAATTATTAAATTTCGTAACCCATCAACCAAACTTTCAAAAAAAATTCATTTTTTTTGGCGCCTTTCCAATTTTATTTTGAATCTACAATTTATTTTTATATGACATGGGCTGTTTAGGTTTAAGTTTAAGTTGTCTTTGTAAATGATTTGAAAGTGAACAAACTTATGGATTATTTAAGAAAATTTGAAAATAAACTGTGTGTTATTCTTTTAAAGGTTTTGAAAGTAATTAAGAAAAGATTTGAAATTCAAGTTTATCTAATATTTGAGTGATATGATAAATTAAAAAAATATTTTAATAAATAAAAAATGAAAATTATTAAATTATTTTATGTTAATAGTAATATAAAATTGTATTTATGAAATAATATATTTTTTGATAAAAATTATTTTAATTAATAGAATAAAAAATAACAAATAATTAATACACTATTTACTTTTTTAAATAATAGAATAAAAAAATCAATAATTATACAATTTATTCTATTTTGGTTTTAAACAAAAATGATCAACTTGTTTTTACAAAATAAGGATGTGAACATTTGAAAAAATATTTTGAACAAAATTAACAAATAAAGAGAACAAAATATGTATTAAACCTATTTTAAATCTACAATTTATTTTTATATGACACTCATAGTGTTTTTAATCTAAGAGTGATGATTTAAGAGAAAGAATATTAATAGATTTGAAGAAAGTTGAGAATAAATTATGTGTTGTTTTTAAAATATATGGAAGTAATTGAGAGTACATTTGAAAATAAATCTTTGAAAATTTGTGTAAGATTTAGATTAAATGAAATGTTTTAATAAATAGAAAATAAAGATTACTAAATTACTCTAAATAGTGATAATAATATAAAATTATATTTTGAATAATATATTTTTTTATAAGAACTATTTCAAACAGTAAAATAAAAATATAATACAATATTTATTTTTTTAAGATGTTACAAAGAAAAATCTTAAACATTAAACTTGAGGTTAACCATAAAGACTTTTTTCAAAGAAGTTATCTCAAGAACTGAAACCCTAAAGTATACCACAAAATTAGGAGGAAACCTCAGCACCTACCATTGTAAAAATGTGAAATATAACTTTTATAAGTTAAGCTATAAGAAAAGCAATTTAGAAAGATCTAGAATAAAACATTTGCAACTCAAGCACTAAAGTTTGAGTTGAGACCACCGTGCACAATTTATAAATATACACCTCGTGTCCTTATTTTAGCATTGATCGAATGATCAAATGTGTAGTAATATTGTAGAAATTGTTTTACGAGGCTCGAGAGAGAGATGATTTTATTATGAATCTTAAGTCTATATTGTTGGGATTGTATTGCAATATTCTAAGGGCAGTTGAACTTTTTCATGTCAAGGTTGAATGTAATCAATTTTAACTATTTGTACTTCTAATTTTTTTGGATATTTATCTATGCTTTCATTCAATCTGTTTGTAAATTAGTCTATGTTTGTTGTTTGATGAACTGATCACTCGTTTTATTTCATTGACTTAGGATTGAGTAAGAGCTAGTTCCAAGTTGTGGTCCAAATAATTCTCCTCATGCTTTTAGATACTAGGAATATATTTAAGGCTCTAAATAGTTGTAGAATCCATATCTTAATGCAAGAAAATCATTTAATTAGTCATTGAGGGGTATTAAAGTTCGATGATCATAGGCTATGGGTGTCAAGAATGGACCTATAGTTACATTAGAAGATCACTCCCAAGACAGTGAATGATTTGCGTAAGTACGTAGACAATATCAATAGTGGTGCATTGGAAAAAGATGAGATGAAATCCTCTCATAGCTTCTATTTCACTCAATCCATATAATATATACTACTGTCATTTTTTTCCAAATGCAAAAACCCAAAAATGAACTATCAACATGCTTCCTAAATTCATGTGGATACGATAACCCTTATTCAATTGTACTACAAATGACTTGATGCACTTGCTAATAGATCAAACAACTGGATAAATCTTTTAAAACTCGATACAATGTGATGTTGATAATTTTAGACCTTAAGCCTAAGGAACATAAAAATCACAACCCGAGTTTACTCCATTAATTGACATTGATTTTGATGTTTTAAAATATATAAAAAAGAATTATAGTATACCAACATCAATGTATTTTTAATGTTTACTAGGGGACAACATCAAAAAACTCAATAGAAAATCTAAACTCCTGTGTTTCTTAATCCAAACAAACTCACTTTCATCTCTCTTTGTGGAGTGTAAGACTGACTCAATCCCACAAAACTGACTTGTAAGATGAGGTTTGCACCAGATCTCGCTAGAATAGGTTCTAACCTGGCTCTGATATCATATTAGAAAGTGTGTTTAAACCTAATTCAACCCCACAAAATCGGCTTGTATGGTGAGATTTGCACCCCACTTATATATTATGATTTGATCTTATCTCTAGTCGATGTGGGACTTCAAAAACTCACAAAATCATATTAAAAAATTGGCACAAGCTAAGTTATATGGGTAGTCGCTCAAAAATTTGTTCTATAACTCGAGTAATTTCGTTCACCATATAGACAATTACAACCATGTTTCTAGAAATTGCATAGAAGGCCTAAATGGAAAACCTTGTCGGTGATTAGAAAATACAGAGGAGAGAAGGGCAAGGAGAAATCACATAAGAAGGATGTGAAACATTGGAAGCACAAAAAAGGAAATCGGAGGAAAAGATCGTGAAGGTGGGGAAGGAAAGGGCACGAAGTAGCAAGACACGAGGAAATACTAACTAGCAACATCTACAATGGTGATCTTTAATGGAGTAGTAAGAGACGACTTCATAATTGCTAGAGCCGAGAAAGGAGAAGAAGAAAATGAATATGTTTTTGCGTTTTAGACTCTATAACAAGACTTTCAACGATGTTCTATAATACACTTGTTATTGATTTTTTTTACTCTTAATGACAATTTTATTCTAATCAAATGAATAAAAAATTAACTCTAAATTAATAAATTATCTAAAGAAAAACCAATTTAAGATTTGAAAATTTTTATATCAATATTGTTTAAGTTTCCAAATAGTGAATGTTTTTTCAACTTTCTTAAGATAAAGGTAATAATATCAAATGTTAAAAGTTAAATAATTCATGGGTTAAATATGTTTTTAGTCGATGAACATTGATACAAAATTGAAATTTGTCTCTGTGTGAAACTTTAATATATTTTTTATCCTTCCAACTTTAAAAATAAATGGATATATAATCATTTTAAATCAATTACATCAAAAAAAAATTATGTGTCAACTACATTTCTAAGCTGACATTGCAGTGAAAACGTGTGAAATAGTATAAACAATTCAAATACGAAATGTGTTTGACACATCAAAAGAATTTAACATGATTACGTTAAAATAACTATATTCATTCATTTTCAAAGTTTTGGACTAAAATGTATCAAAGTTTTGGACTTGAAAAACTTTTAATTTCACATTAAAGATGTGGGACTAAAATCTTATTTAATGCTCAATTTATCTTGTTTCAAAGTTATAGCCAATGATTTATTGATTAATCTTCAATTTTCAAGTTTCACACTAATTTATTCAAATAAAAACAATAATACAAACAAAATATTAAATTCCACACAGTCTACTTTTCCACCTCTAGAACTCATGATTCTTAGAAACATTTAATATAATTTAATTTAGAAAATATATAATCTTATAGTTACTAATGTTTTTATGGATTATTACTTTTATGGATAAATGTCATTTATGGGTTACCGTTTTAATTTATTACATATTACTTTATGTAAAGATGTTTATACATTGTGTTGTATATTCTCTTTTAAAACATGAGTATTCATAATGTGCATATATCTTTCGTGCAATCGATTAATCTAACGAGTTGTTTTATATTATGAGAGAAACATGCAATATTTTATCTTATCTTGTGTAACTGAGCCTTTTCTCTATATTACTTGTTAAAGGACATGTATATTTTGACCTTTTTCAATATTAGAATATATACCATATGTATCGAAGGAAGCATGTCGATTGAAATAATATGATCGATCAACAAACATATGATCATTGATCAGAATCAATTAATCATTTAATTAATCTAAACAGGTCAATCATTTAATTAAACATATGATTGTTAAAACTTTTTCTATACATTTATTACAACATTTAGCAAGGCCATAAATCAGAACCATTTACTTGAACAAAAAAAGATATCATTTAAACACGTGGCCAAAAAGTTATTTCAAATGAATGTTCAACCCTATAATCGACACGAAATATTTATATAAAATGTTAAAAATAATGATTTTTATGCTTCATTTAATATTTAGCGATGAAATGAATTTTCTATGAAATTTTACTATCTCATTAATTTATACATGTCTTATTGATATTTTTCACCTTCTTATAATTTTTTTATTATATTCAGGTTTCTAATAATTTATTTTCATTTTTCATTTTTTATTACTGTCAGGTCTACGACCAATCCATTAACTTGGTAGCTGAAAAAGCTGGAAAGAAAGGCGATTAATCGAATCGGTTAAGTTTGATTCGAATTCAACATATACTCACCTCTTACGAGTAACACTTTTGATATGAACAATATTTTTTATAGATCACAAGTACTTTACTCAGTGTGTTTGAACTCAACATATCATTATGGAAAATAAAAATCCCCCTTCAAAAATATGAGAGCTAAATACCAAAAATTTAAACCTCAGATCAAAGCTTAAACTCTTAACAAAGTTTATATACTCTAATGTTACTCATTATGTGTGTATAGGATTTTTGTAAGACAAATAAGAACAAAAAATAAAATATTTTTAATATTTTGACATTAATTTATATAGTTAAAACTAATTTTATAAAAATAATTTTATATTTAAAGTTGTAGTAAAACAATTTTTTTCAAGTGTTTATGGAGAATTTGTCCATTGTCCATGCTTGTTTGGCGAAACTCTCAAATCTTGGCCTTTATGTTAGGTCTGCAATCTAGTTCCTCCAATGTTGCTGTTTCTTGGGCTGGTATCTGTTGGGCCTAAATGTCTCCTTAGCCCTGAAGAAATCTCTGGCTTGACGGGCCTAAGTTTGGTTATTTTGGTTTTGATGATTGGAAATTGCTTCGTGCACCCCAGCATTCTATTTAATTTCTTCATGTACCCCGTGATTTCAGTCTGCATTCTCCTTGAAGATAGTAAAATGACGGATTTGTCTTTTTTTTTTATCCTTTTCGTTTTCATCTTCTTCCTACACCTGCCGCATACCTCCTCTCCCCCATTCCTCGAATTTTTATTTCAAACCCAATATCCAAACCCATTCTCGCTGTTAGGCACTGTTTGATTTGAATACTCATCAGTTGAAGAGGTTAGTTTCGTTCTCACTATCCTATGTGTTTATTTTAGATTGACTGAAATTTTTAAATTGTAAAATCTGAAATTTATTTTCAAAATTTTACATATCCTAATTATGTTTATTGAAAATACATGTGCAATTTAAAATGAATTTTAATTTTTATTTTGAACTATATATTTTTAAATACAAAAATATTTATGTTAAAAAAATGTTTGCACATATTTCAAAACTGAAATTGAAACTCTATACCAGGAGACGTGACTTACCGAAAACTCCAATGCACCAACAACTACCACCAGGCACCACCGCTGAGTACACCACAACACCTACAAATGTAAATGCCTAATGAATTTAATTTCAGGAGGGTAAATTTGAAATTTATAGAGGTGCAAGTTAAAATTTGGGCGTGGAGGAAGAAATACCCTTGGTTTCCTAGTGGAATCATTCATCATTTCCATTTTCTAGATATGCCTCCCATTGAGGAGGAGAAATTGAGCAATCAACGCATGCTTTCTGGCATTGTAGTAACAAAGATTCTCTCAGAGGCACAAGCCCAAATAGACCGTTTGGTATAAGATAGAATCAGAATGCCCTAGTCAATTTGCGACTTTTTGAGCCTTTCTTACCTCTGGAGTCAGTAGTTGGGACCCAAACCTGAGCATGCTTCTTCTTTGTGGAAAGCAAACATCATTGGACTTGGTGCTTGGTATATTTACAGATACAACGACCTCTATATTATACAGATGAAATCAACAAGACCTAAAACAGATCGCCACATTTCAATTCCTCTAATCTTGTCTTCATTGTTCTTTGTTTGACGTGTTCATGGGATACAGTATGAACTGGGATTTCATCTGGGTGCTACCTCTCACGTTGTGTTGTTGCTCCTTGGTGCACAGCTTGGGCAACACTCCTGCAAGTGAATCATTGAATTCCTTGGTTCAAGATTTTGCTTTCAGATCACTGGTCAAGCACAGGCCTCAAACAGGTGCTCTGTATGATGCTCTTCTTCCAAGGAACCTGTCTGGTATGGATATTTCAATAGTACGTCTTAGAAGCAGAAGGCTCTGGAACAAAGGTGCCAACTTTAGCTACTTTCGGATCCCACCAAGAACCGTGTCCATTCCCCATGTCAAGAGGTTGGCTATTGTGTACCAAAACCTGGGCAACTGGTCAACCCTCTACTACAATTTGCCAGGTTACTCACTCATCTCTTCTGTTGTTGGCTTTCTGGTTTTCGATGCCTCAAATGTAACAGACACAAGTGAAAGAAACCTCACTCTCAACACAATGGGTCAGCCTATTTCTATTCAATTTCCTAACATCACACTTATGGGTAGGGGTCACATCAACTCAAGGGTGAGATGTGTAGCTTTCAATGCCAATGGTACATTTCAACTTACTCAGATGAGTGCCCCTGGAGTGTGTTACTCAAGAGACCAGGGTCACTTTTCGGTAGTACTCCCACTGGAGAAGAAGAGGGGAAGATGGTATCTGTGGGTGATTGGCTTTGTAGTTGGATTTTTTGGTTTGATTATAGTTGGCTATGCGGGATTTTCTTCCATGAGACTTCTCAAGACCAAGAGGATTCAAGCAATGGAAAAACAAGCCAATGAGGATCAGGTTCTTCAAAGTAGATGGATTGGCAATAGTAAAATGCCCTCAGCAGCAGTGACAAGAACTCAGCCAGTTCTTGAGTGCGGCGTTCTTTAGCTCACTGCTCTTCCCCTTGTAATCTTTTCCCAATCACCCTTGTCATTTAACTAATACTCTTTGGTCAGTGAATGTATAACAAGCTAGGTTCGTTCATTCTGTGAAATGAACAAAGCATGATTCTGAATACAAATGAAGGAATACTTTACAGATACATCAAGAATTTCTTTTAACTATCTTGTACCATAAAATATTTTCTGCCCGGGGTTTCTCAATGGCATTAAGCAATTTGCATTTGTTAATTAGTCTCGTACAACTGTAAAGTGTAGCATTAAACTTAATAAACTGAAGAAATAAAAAAAGTTACGTAAACTCCAACAGAAACAATATCAAAAAAGCATTACTGTGTCCTAACTCCACAAGGTTGCCCAAAGAAAAGCAATGTAAAGCACGCTTTCATTTAACAAAAGGTAAAAATAAAAAACTTGGTCATCAAGGCACGACAAGAAGCACATAACCTTACAGTGTACAAACATGCAAAGTTACAAAGCGAGAAAAAGTGAAAACCCTTCAGCAGATACACCAAAATCACCTAAAACAATATAAACAGGAAACCAAGATACATTAAAGCTTTATTTGATGTTTCTAACACAGTTGACTTGATACATGAATCTTCAACATAAATCTCATCATATTTTATCAAGAAATTCATGAATTTATTCAAACAAATTACAAGGATCAGGCGCCTATACCACGAGCATCTCTTTCTATAGACTAAAGTGCCAATTTCAATCAACCATCAATATCAAATGCAGAAAAGGTTTGGTGATGAGGTCCCTCAACCAAGGTTTTGATCCAATATTCGCCTCAAATTTGAAATCGCAACAAAAAGTACTTTCGTTCCAAAATGGACCAATCATGTGACAGAGAGACAGAAGGAGTATAATAGAAGTCTAGATACCCCTGGTTACAGAAAAAATAGATATATCACTTGCACAAGAAATTACGAATGCATAGAAATATCAACAATAATTTTCTTTATACTTCAACATTCTAAAACGCTTCTTGCTTTACAGGAGTCAACACAATTCTCATTATATTTTGTTAAGAAACTCTTGAATATGTTTCACATAAAATATAAAATTCAAGGATCAATCTCTTCTTCTACAGTGTTACTTCAGAGAATCAAGCAAGCAGCATCACATGCACATACATAAAAATAAATCATGAACGTTTAGTAGATTACTTACTTTAGCCTTGCTCAATTTAGAGGAATCAAATCCAAAAATGCAATTATAACTCTAATTTCAAGCAAATATACACTTGACAAGAACATCAACAACTTGTACTCTACCAAAGGAAAAGCCAGTGGAAGTCAAATGACATGCCTTCGTTTTATTAAGCCAAAGCAGTTATAGCAAGAAAACAATAAATAGTTGCTCTGCCTACCAAAGATCCTCAAAGAAACAAACAATTACAACTCAAACGCTGCACTGCAGGACCAACTGCCAAACAACCAAAACTCATCATCAATTGAGAGCACCAACACCAGTCCCACTTTTGCGTGCAAGCTTTGTCCACTCGGTATGGAAAGCCCCAGGGCGATCGACCCTCTCATAGGTATGCGCCCCAAACAAGTCCCTCTGAGCCTGAACAAGGTTCGCCGGCAGCCTCGCCCTCCGATAGGTATCAAAGTAAGCAAGACTAGCACACATTCCCGGAGTACTAATCCCAGCCGAAACCGCCAACCCCACAACCCGCCTCCACGCAGCCTGCCTCTGCACCATTTCCCTAGCAAACTCCGGGTCGACTATCAAACTAGCCAAATTAGGGTTCCTCTGATAAGCCTTCTTGATCCTGTCCAAGAACACTGCCCTTATGATGCACCCTCCCTTCCAAATCCTAGCCAATTCCCCCAAATTCAAGTTCCATCCTTTCTCGTTACTTTTGGCCCTCAACAAATTCATTCCCTGAGCATAGCTACAAATCTTTGAAGCATACAAAGCCTGTCTTACATCATCAATCAACCTCTTCTTATCCACCCCACTCACACCAGTCTTCCCCAATTCATCACTCAACCCCGCCTCCTTCAACACCGTCGCAGCACTCTCCCTCTCCTCCTTTAACCCACTCAAGTACCGGCAATCCAACGACGCCGCAATCGTGGGCGCTGCTATCGAAAGCTCCGCCGCCTGCTGCACCGTCCATTTCCCCGTCCCCTTCATCCCTGTCTTGTCCAAAATCTTATCCACCAAAAACCCTTCACCATCCTCATCCTTTACTTTAAAAATATCCGCAGTGATTTCAATCAAGAAACTCTCAAGCTCCCCTCTGTTCCACTCTGCAAAGATATCCGCAAGTTCAGAATTCGACAGGCCACCAACGTGCTTCAACACGTCGTAAGCCTCCGAGATGAGTTGCATGTCTCCGTATTCGATTCCGTTGTGGACCATCTTCACGAAGTTCCCAGAACCCCCCTCGCCGATGTAGGTGACGCAGGGGCCGTCCTCGACCTGCGCAGCAACTTTGTGGAGGATGTCCTGGACGTTGGTGTAGGCAGTTTGGGAACCGCCGGGCATGAGGGAGGGGCCGTTGCGCGCGCCGTCTTCGCCGCCGGAGACGCCCATGCCGAGGTAGAGGAGGCCTTTTTCGGCGACGTTGTTGATGCGGCGTTCGGTGTTCTCATACCACTCGTTGCCGCCGTCGATGATGCAGTCGCCGGGCTCGAGGTGGTCGGAGAGAGCGGCGATGGTTTGGTCGACGGGGGCGCCGGCCTTGACGAGGATGATGACGGATCTGGGGCGCTGGATGGAGAGGACGAAGTCACGAGGGGTGTACTGGCCCGTGAGCGGGAGGGAGCCCTCGTTGCGGGCCCGATCTACGGTCTCGTCGACTTTGGAGGCCGTACGGTTGTAGACGGAGATGGGGAAGCCCTTCTCCGCTATGTTTAGGGCTAGGTTCTGGCCCATCACGGCCAGGCCCGCCAGGCCTATGCGTGACAGAGCTGCTGACTCCATTCGAAAGGAAGGGTTGGTGAGAGTGGTGATTTGAGGTTTGTAAAGTGATATTGGAGTATGCAACTATGTCTGAGAAAGTGTCTTTGTGGTTATAAATCTGGACTATCCTTCTGTTAATTATTAATTTATTATTTAATAGATATAGATTATCTATTTAGTAAATCAGGTTTTTTAGGATGTTTAGTTAAACAAGAGGAGGAATGAGCGTATTTTGCTTGGGTTGGTGAGATTGGCGGACTCGTCAAGGAAGTGAAAGGGCAGTGACTCAACCACCAACGAGGAGCTGCCTTAGACGACGTTGCTTCCAAGACGTATCAATGGGAATTTCCTCCACGATCAAACGACTTCGTTTTGTTGCGCCAGTCAACCCCAATATTTTTTATATCTCATGGTCAAACCTCTTTGGCGGCTACCTTTTTCTTAAACTACTCTTATGTTGACGTGTGTGAATTCATATTTATGTATCTACTCCTGAGATGATTAACAATTGTAAAATAAAAAAGTTGCTCTTTGAATATATCAAACACTTCTTTATCCTAATTTTTAGAAGATTTTCAAAAAACTTAAAAACTAATATTTAACACATTTTATGACAGATTTTCTTATGAAACAATTGTCTAAACATATGTTAAATAAATTGTTATATATTCAAATTCTTAATATAATAATTCGCAACTATTATTGATAAACGTGTTATTCTTATTACCATTTAAGAATCAACTATTATTACCATCTAAGAAGTTTAAGGAAACACGTGTTATTCTTATTACCATTTAAATGTCTCTACTATAACTGTAATGAAATAAAACTTTTGAACTTAGGATTGCATGGATAGAAGTTTTATGTTTATGAGTGTAAATCAAACGGAAATAAGACTTTAATATTTAAGTATGAAAATTATAAAATAATAATACCACAAGGTTAAATTATCTTTCAATATTACATAAAAATAATGTATATTAGTATCTTAGCTGTAAAATTGATTTAGTTGATAGTAAGTAATTTATAATTTTTATAAGTATTTCGAACGCAACCCTTCCAAACTTAAAATCCATATAATTGCTATACGAGTCTTTCTTTTTCCTCATGATAAATAGAATTTTTATTGAGTTCAAATTTTAGTTATCATATATATTTATTTTAGTTATCATACATATATCAAATTCTTTTATTGGATTTCTCATATTTGATTTCGACCACCAACCGATCTAAATCAAATTTATACCCACACATAAATGTATATCATTTATAAATTTATTTTACTCCTTGGGTTTATATCTTTATTTCTTATATTTTCATAAAATTAATTCACAACCTGTACTAATGTATTAATGTATGAAAAATAAATTTAATTAAAGATCGATTTTAGTAACTATTTGTAATCACCAGGTCATGTAAATTTATTTATAAGGGTCTATATCAGAAGTGTTATACTATTATTCAGACCTAATCCATGGCAAATAGGAATGAAATTACTCGTTGAACGCGGTCCAATTCTCATCCCCCCATTACATGGACCCGAAATTTCACTATCTCCACTCTTTTTCTTTTTTTTTTTTACTTGCACTAGATACAAGAGAACAGTTATATTTCTGTCACAATGTTGACAGTAATGTACTGGTGTTCAATATTTATATATATTGTACATGATTACCAGTAAGCTCAAAGCAGCAATGGGCCAGAGCAAACACTTATACTCACGGTGATAACAATCATCAGTAAGGAAATTTAGAATACCACATGCTCCCATGATAACCTATATGGGAGCAACTGAAATAACGAGAAATGGTATTATTCAAAAGACAATACTTATAATTCAACGGCCCGAAAGCTATTCAGGTCCAAGACAAGCTTATGCTTCGGGATATAAACAATCTAGGGGTAACGAAACAATACAATCAAAAACCTCAAGCAACAACTTGTCCAAAGAGCTGCTTTCGGATCTGCAAAAGGGAGAAAGAAACTTCATAAGAATCTAATCGTTTGACACGATTTACCAGCTCATCATCTCAAAATAATTACACCCCTTCACCCTTTCCCAAGAAAAAACATAAAGAAGAATGTTGGCTATCAGAAATTCATCATATCCAATGACTAACCAAATTTATCATCCTAAAGAATACTGAAAGTAAACATACTAGAGAGGAAGTTGGCAAATAATGAATTGGATTAAAGGATTTACGATGTATATGTGTTTGGGAGGAGAAAGGAAATGTGAGGAACAATTAATGAAAAGGATCTCCTGGACCAGTCTAGAAATTACAAAGACACAGAAATAGACAAAGAAAGAAAGGACGTATCGAATTTGGCACTAAATCAAAATAGTCAATTTTAGTTTGCTATATGCAATCAATAGAAACTGTATACTAGTAATATTGTGGAATTAACTGAATAGCACTCAAGAAAAATACGTAAATTGGAATGTGAAACATAATGCTACAACGAAGTTATTTGAGTGCGAGCAATCTTAATGGAATCTCCTTCCCCTTAACTTAATAAATATATGATTACTTACAGAGTATTATTGATAATATTGTAATTGTTTGGTACTATTGAATGAAGTTTGTCAAATCTAAACATTGCTTACATCCTATTAATGATGTCATAGGTTACGTTAAATGAATTAAATTATCTATTGAAAATGATACAATTACTTGATTATTATGAAGTTTTTACAAACAACCATGCAGCTTAGAAATTTTGAAGAATAAACTGAGAATTGTTAAAGGTTAAATTAAAGCAGGCCTCATACATACATTCGATTACTTGTCCTAGGTGGCGGCCATAAGAGCAAATCATTTGCCCAGTTTCCCTTATTCTTTGTATTTCAATGTCAAAGTTTCAATATCTAAAAAAAGAAAAAACCATTTTTCTACTTGGAAATAACATGGAAGTCAACTGCATAAATAACTCAGTAGAAAATATCTAACAACGAGGATACATATCACAGAATAAGAATTACTATGCACAAAAAACTTACCTCAGGGAGCTTTTTACGAAACACTACATCAAGTCGTGCATCAAGAGTATTTTCACACACAATCTTTCCATCACGAGAAGCTAGCACCACGCCACCAGAACTGAATATCAACAAAAACAATCAAGTGTGCTAAAACTGAAATTTAAATATCTAAGCAGATAACAGCTAATCCGATTTTCAGAAGCATCATTAATTGTTGTGGGTAAGAATTACTACGTACAGAATATTTAAAAGTGATACTTTTCTCATAAGATAATGTTAAATTATAATTAACCAAGAAGAAAAAAGTAAAGCATAGGTAAATCCCTGAACAATTAGTTAAGATTTAATTGTAACACAACTTTACCAGTAGATATCATGAGCATTATGATTATTGGGTCCAGGTGGAAGATAGACTTGATTGTCAACAATGATCTCTGGAGAATCAACATTTGCTTTGTCAGCATACTCCTGTGCAGCAGAATCCAGCACATGCTCTACCAACTGCAGATCCTCTTTCCGACATCTCAATAAGACAGAAGGTTCTTTCAGTCTTAGCAAACACTGCAACATACAGCCCTTACATTATATTTCATGTCCACATACAAGCATAGAAGGTGATCTATAAACAGCAATCTAGCAGAATGTATCATTACAAAGGTTTAAAAAGGTCATGTAGGGCAGGAATTGAACCCAGGAATCAGGAACTAGTTATGATTCAAAATGTACCCAAACATTACATATACTTATGCATAGAAGGTGATTTGTAAACAGCAGTCTAGCAGGACGCATCATTACAAAGGTTTAGAAAGGTCATGTTGACCAGGTAAGGGTAAGAGGTTAGGACAGGAATTGAACCCATGCCATTGAACACAACACATAGAAAAAGGTTGGTTCCATGTCAGGAATCAAGAAATAGTAATTATTCAATCAAATGTACCCAGGCACTTGGAAACCCGTCCTAAAAATCTAGCTATTAAGGAGAGAGAACCAATCAATTAAATACTCCACGACACATCCCATACTACTTCATATGGGAGTTTGGCATTCCATAATACCCAAGTTCTTATCATAGCATCACTCCTAAGAATAGACATTTTGGTAGCTTTCATTCTATGAGACTTCATTTGCTGACAATTCACTCAACCTCCTTATTAATCAAAACCCACCATAGATAGCCCTGTACAAGAAACCAACAACCTTTTCTAATACGAATTGATAAGTATCCAGGCATTCGGGGAACCCACCCTAAAAGAATAGGTATTAAGAGAAGAGAACCAAACACTTAAATATTCCAGCAAGCATCTTGTAATGCCTGAGTTCCTATCACAAAACAATCACTGAAGTTGATACAATGGCGTCTCCAGGTAATGGCAATTAGCAATGAAAATATTAGTTATAGATACAATGTTGTGCCATCATCATAAATAATACAAAACAGAGGTACAATAAATGAATAAATAACCATAACAACATTTGCCTCTGTGCAAGGCCTTTAATAAAAAAATGCAAAACAACAATCTGATATTAATACTTGGGAAAACAGTAAAATAAAGGCATCGAACCATATGTAGGTGTAACATACTAAACATTTAACTGACCTGAACAATGAGATCTTTAAGAAGGTTTCTGTACACATGATCTTGATCAGTAAAAGTCAAATCATGATGATGACTCACACTCAAAAGTTCCTTGGATGCAGCTTCTTTCATGGAACTGATCACATCATCCTGAGCTTGAAGAACTTTAATTCGAGAAGCATTCAGCTGCATCGAGTACTCACTACAACAAACAGTGAATTGGGCCTTAAAACATTGAATATCACAAGCAGAACTGTTTTTGCCACTTTGAAGAACAACACTCAGATCTGTGTTTCAAAAATACGTCTATCTGAACTAAACCCTCAATCTCATTCATCAAACTTCGACAATATCTTTGACTTCAAGTAATTTGCCACAGATGTCAGTAGCTTAAAGGAAATTGAACATCAACTATCAAACCCAAACAAAGTAAATAAGTAAACAAAAGAGACTAAACTAAACTAAACCTATGGCCACATTTTCCAAATGCAAAAATTAAAATGGAACTAACATTAATTATTGTTTTAATTGAATACTAGGAAAAGACGACAAGGATCCAATAGGCTACTTCACAAGTGATCTAAATTGCATGCATTCGCGAATTCAGCAATTCGGAAGTGTTCAATAAAGATCTGACAGGTCATATTGGCAGTTCAATTAATATCACAAGCAAGGATCAAGATCTAAACAAGTAAGACTTGGTCTCCGGAATTTGATTTCAAGCAATGTCAGCTGACGAACAATCCTAACGAATTTCAAACTAACAGAGACCAAAACAACATAAAAAAAGGGATAGAAAGGTAGTTTAGAAGTTACATCTTCTTGCGAATTTCCACTTGGCGCTCTTTGCGTTCGTACTCTTGCCTGATCTTCTTCTTCTCGGCTTCAACTAACTGCAGCTTCTCGATATTGAATTCCTGTATTCGTTTTGAGAACATGAATTAGAAATCGAAAGAGGAGAAAACCGTACAATGAAGAAATACCTCTTCGGCGGAGACAGAGATCTCGTTGGCTTTTTCCTCTGCTTCCTGGCGGATGAACCGCACCATCTGCTGAATTTGCCTGGAGACATCTGCGTCGTTCATTTTTAGAGAGGATGCTCAGAGACGATACACCAGAAACTTCCTAGATGATTGAACTTGATACGGATTCTCTCTCTGCCCGCGACCCACAACAGCTCACCTCTTATTTATATACCTTCATGTTAACATTTTAAAATACATATTTTAGTTTATGGGTGAATTTTCTTTAATATAAATTTATTAGTTTTTATAATAGTTACTTTAAAAAATAAGGAATATTATAAATCCAATGGATCAATTCATTTTACCCATTTTAATTTGAGTGAATTAAGTTACATAACTTAAACCATCAATATAATTTATTAGCAGTTTTTATATTCAATTAATACTTTACTAAGGGGTTTTTTTTAATGGGATTTCAGGTTTATTATTATAGATAAAAAAAATGTGATTGAAAGGAGAAGACCCACTAAAAATGGTTAATAGAGTTTTCTAACGAAATAAATAAATACTTTGTATCATTACTATAGTATTAAAAAAATTCATGTAATTCCATCTAAAAGTCAAAAACTTAATTGGTCAATCACAAGTTTGATCAATTTACTATGATGTTTTTTTTTTAATTTCAAATTATTTTGATAAAATAATTTATTTATATTACTTGTGTCCTATTTTAAAAATATGTTTTTTTATTGGGGGATCTCTTTTAACATATTAGTCTAATATTTGAAAGTTCTAGTCAATGAAAAAGAGAACCAACTCAGCCCAAACAATTAATGAAATGATATTATAAGAATTTTGCATTGAGAATACATAAAAAAATGCTTATAAATTTTTAACAAAAAATATCTGTTGCATTAAAACACAAATATATTTTTTATGTCATTATTATTCAAATGTCTTTTAAGATATTCTAGTAAAAATAAGCAAACTTAAAATATATGATTCATGATAGTGTAAATACGTTTTACATATCTGTTTTTCTAAAGATTTTAGTTTTAAGTGGATTGAACTGTAAAATAAGGACTAAAATAATCGAATGCATATTCTTTATCCATTCTATTTACTCTAAATTTTTTACTTTTTAACCATATTATAAATTTGAAGTATGTATTCACTTGTTGATAACTTTTTTTTTTTTAATTAACCAACCTTTAAGGAGTATTTCTCCACCATTTTTATTTTCATTTAAGTTGCTAAATTTTAAGTTTTCTTTTACAAGGAATCTGAATCTAAGTTGGCTTTTGCCTGAACTTACTCATAAAAATATTTTAAAATAAATATTAGGAAACTGATTTTTATTTTATCAATAGGAGAATTTATATATTTTTTATTAAAAACTAACTCAAATACAAACATTATGGTACGAGTATATATACTTTTGTCATGCAACCTTATATTTTTTAGTAATATATTAGTAAAAATACATGTAGATTAGTAAAAATAATTTTGTCATGCAACTTATATAATGTAAAATTCTTATATATTTACTACCAATTCTACTTTAATGAGGTTTTTTGTTTTTGTAAAATAATTAATATTTATTTGGTATGCATGATAAAGAATTGAAAATTATACGTTCTTAAAACCTAAGGGATCATTTATATAAATAACATAATAACAAATGATAAAAAATGATTGTGTATAATAAAATTAAACTAAGAAAACAACATTAAATCTAATTATATAATTTGTCAAAATATTTTTCCTTTTTGGAAAATTTTCTTTTATACCCTATGAATTCACTTGACAACTAGTTTTTTAAGCAAAATATCATATTAAGCATATTAAAAAGTAGACTGTAAATCTAAATCAATTTCAATTTGTACAAGATAAATTATAAATTGAATTTATTTTTAGTCCAGATGGACATCCATCATCTGTTATGTTCTTTTCTTTTGCTCTATAACTACTGTTGGAAACATAAATACAAATACAATTATCTTTCTATGAGCTTGTAAAATTGTTGCAACTGCACAGAGCTCAGAATTCAAGGCCATCCATAAAATAAATGAAGATAGTAAAGTCAGTGAGTGCAGTTAGTAAGTTACAGGCACTGTATTGATGCAGAGAAGGTTATAATGTTAGAATATGATCAGCTTGAATTGAAGACCTATTCAAAATATTCTGTTCTAAAGTCTGAATCTACATGATATATTTTTGTCACTTTCAGTAAAGATTTAATTCTCATTTGTGTATGTAAAATTATAAACTAGTCAATAAAGTTTGAAGTGGACGGGTCGATTATTGGACCACATGCAATTAGCAGTAGGGCAAGTGTCAGGAATGTGGTTTTCTAGAGGCAATCATGTCCACGAGTTGATTTTTCTATTGTATTTATTTTTGTCATATCACTTTCATGCATGTCGAACCAGAAAGTGTACCAATGCCGAAGGATAAGGCCCTAATCTTTCCTTTTCTCCTTCAACCCACATTGTGAATGAGAAGTACAAGCATCTTCTTTCTCTCTTTTCTAGCATAAGATAATTTTACAAACTCAAAAAATGACCATGGTGTCAATAGCATGTTAGGTCCACTGCAATCTAATTAAGGGTATAGGACTTCGAGTCACTATCTTCAATGTCCGAATTCGAATGATTGATGGTTATTTCCATCATTCCATAATTCTACCATCACCAGCATTTGCAGTAACACACCCATTGGCTTCGGCCTCTAGTACTTACACGAATGTTCCACCATCTATATGATTTCTGTAAGAAACAGAAGGATACCATTTTTGGAGCTTAAATTATGCCTACCACGAGCTCCTTAAAAAACAAAACTTGGACACTGTTAAATAACCGGGTAGTTAAGTCCTTGATTGCAGTCACGTACGTGTTCATAATCATATTACAGTTGTTCACAGCAGGGGTTGAAACTCGGAACCACTCTACTTCAACTCTGCTTGCTTGAATTTAGGTAAATAATTTTTTACTTTCTCATTGTCAGTTTAATTTGATACTTACGGCTATGAGTGAAACTCTCTTTGAATAACGTTAGTTTTGGATTGGTAATGGTAACCGGAAGAATTGGATATCATTAACATCTATTTTACTATGGTAGCTGCTTCCGTTAATTTGATGGTAGGAGATAGTACATAGTACAAATTCAGACAGTAATCACAACCATTATTGCTTCATGCGTCTGTATTTGACCGTAGTTCGAGAATTGACCCTTTCTATGTGTTATTAGATAAGATTAAGACGAAGGTAGTTGGTGGTTGAAAAGTTGCGATTTTGGTATCAATTTTCGTGGGATTACTTGGTTTTTCACGAGGAAGGTGTGATAGGAAACCCGTGGTTTTTCATCTGCTTCGTGCAGCTGAACTTGTTAATCTTTTTTTCGTATCCTCACGGGAAGCAGCTTTGAACTCCTCGGCATAAAGGGATCGAGAATAGTGATACTGATACTGTTTCTTGCTTCTTGCTTCTTCAGTTTATACAATCAGCGAGGTGTTTGGATATGAATCACTCTGGGGCTGGAAGTGATGATATAAGAGCGGTTGAAATTACCAAGGATAGGAATGGAATAGGCCTAGTGGTTCTGCGGAACCATCGAGGAGCTTCAGCAAGGGTCAGATTCTTATAACTCTCACTGATCTCTTACATTCACCAACTTTTTGCAGAAATAATTGTATGGTAAATGATTATTACGTTGAGATCAATTTCTACTTTACATGTTTTTGAAACTTGTATACGAACTTTAAAATGTCATTATGTGTCAGATAGAAATTACCCAGATCATGCCATCCCAGAACATATAATAGTTTCTTTCCTTTTTGATTCTGAAATAACTGTTTCCATAAATTGATGTTAGCGTGGGTGACACTTTTAGGTTAGTTTGCACGGAGGGCAGCTTCTTTCATGGAAATGGGAACGTGGGGAGGAGCTTTTGTTCACTAGTAGTAAGGTAAACATTATGAGGATTTTTACTTCTTTTGTTTTTTGTTTTGGAATCATCTATTATTTAATTAGCTTTTACTTCAGGATGTAATTTTTTTCTCTGTATTTTCTCAGGCAATCATAAGTCCTCTCAAACCATTACGAGGAGGAATTGCAATCTGTTTCCCTCAGGTATGATTTCAATGTCGGATAATAATTTCTAAGAGTAAATTGCACCAACATATTCATACCAAGAATAAATAACAGAAAAGTTACATACAGAGTTAGATAAACAAGGATTTTTTTTTTTTTGACTTTTTGTAATTTTATATTTCCAGTTCAGAAACCGTGGATCATTAGAGCATCATGGGTTTGCCCGGAACAAAATGTGGGTAATTGAACAAGATCCTCCACCGTTACCCACTGATTCTGGTGAAAAAGCCCATATTGACTTGCTGCTCAAACCAACCGAAGATGATCTGAAAATATGGCCACATAGGTTCGGAATTAAATGCATTTTATCTTCTGAATTTAGACCATAAAAACATTATATAAATTGTGAGAAATTATAACGATACGCCTAAATGATGACACTTTTCTTGTCCAAGAATTCACATAGCAAGAAAAATAAAAAGTAAATGAATTCACATGTGGGGGACCTCGATTACAAACATGGGTAGTTTTATCATGTTTTTTAGCATCCCACCTAAATTGTGGGTTGAATCTCCGAATATTTGAGATACTGATCTGGAATATTTTGTCCAGCTTCGAACTTCGGTTAAGGGTTTCTTTGGGAGGAAATGGATATTTAACTCTGATTTCTCGAGTCAGGAACGTCAATAGCAAGCCCTTCAGTTTCTCCTTTGCGTACCATACATATTACTCTGTCTCTGATATCAGGTCCGTAACCAAATGTGATCATGACAACATACATTTGACATAAAGAAATAGATAACGTTGAATAAAAGATGAAGTGATAAATTTTACATAATTAATCTCTGACTATCATTGGCAGTGAAGTGAGGGTGGAAGGATTGGAAACTCTTGACTATCTAGACAACTTACACAACCAAGAACGCTTCACGGAACAAGGAGATGCATTGACATTTGAATCAGAGGTGAGACAACTGAGGAGTTGTTAAAATAGTGACATTGATTTAAGAAAAAGTGAGATATTTTTATGTTATTGTCGGGATGTATTAGGTGGATCGAGTGTATCTTGATTCGGGTAGCAGTGGGGTGGCTGTTCTAGACCACGAAAAGAAGCAGACAATCGTCATAAGAAAGGAAGGACTCCCAGATGTTGGTATGGTTCCTTGCATTTCCAAATGAAATGGTGAATGATGTTGGTACGGTGAAACTAACCAAGTTTGGTTTTGCATAGTTGTTTGGAATCCGTGGGAGAAAAAGTCCAAGGCGATAATGGATTTGGGGGATGAAGAGTACAAGCAGATGGTGTGCGTGGATGGTGCAGCGATTGAGAAACCAATCACGTTGAAGCCAGGTGAAGAATGGACTGGCCGCTTGGACCTCTCTGTGGTCCCTTCCACTTGATATGACATGAATTTGGTATGGAATCAATCTTAGGTGGAGTAGTTTAATGTTTTTTGTTATGTTTTATTTTGTTTGACAAAAAGTATCTACGCCATGCATGTGCTCCAGAGTTGTCTCATAAACTAACTAAAACATACCATCCAGCATTCTTTTTGGCTGATGCTCAACCTCTCTATGCATATTCTCAAACTTACTATTCATGTATGCTTGTATATAAAGACTACATGTCTAATATGTTGCTTCACTATGCTTTTCCCATAAATACATAACACATATGTGGTTAATTTCAGATAATGAATTGGCTAATTAGTACTTGTATAAAACTAATAGGACATATAATATGAACCAGAAATCACATCTTCAACATTTTATTTGAATGGTTCATGTCAATTTCGCAAATAACATACGGGTCAATTATTAAGTGAAATCAACATAAAATTCATATTCACCTTACAATAAAAATAAAAGTATCAAATAATTCTGATAATGTTTGTAGGGATATGTTCTGTCGAGTGCCCTTGACAATGGTATATACACTCTTTAACTGTCTATAACTATCTTAAAACATCTTTTTCGGAATGCTTCTGCAACTTATATCCACATTTCAACCTTCTATATTATTATTATATGATTTTTTTTTCTAATAGAAATCGTAAGCCATTTTTAGTTATGTTGCTGAACTTTGATCGTCTAATTATACAATTGATTCCCCATACAGCTTTTAATCATAAGTAAATTATGATACAAGAAATGCATGATGTTTTTATTGATATATTTTGAAAGAAATATTTTTGAAAGACGTAATCTTAATCAAACATGAGTATAATATTGATATAATCCTTTAATTTAAAACTTTAGATAAGGAGTGTATGCGTCTTCTTTTTTTATATATATTGTCCAACTTTTTTATTTTATTCAAAGTTCAAAGACTAATACTTAAATATCTCAAAAATGTTATAATTTATACATATTTTATTTTGAAAATAGCGTATTTCAACTTTTAATAAACTCTAACTCATGTGTTCTTTATAAAATATGGCTCTGTCAACTTTTTTATTTTTTACATTTCTAAAGTAAAAACAACATTATCTTACAATTACAAATATTTGAGTGTTTATCATCAAAATATATTATTCTTGTTTGACTTAACAAATATATCTAGTGACATCCATAAATTTTAAACAATAAAAGTAATATTATTTATATATAAATTTTTAATATTAAAATATAATATATCATTATTTTATTCGTAGATAAATTTCATAATTGTTCTATGCAAGTTTCTTTTATATATTTTCTGTACCAAAAAAAAAGTATTTTTGACACTTTTGTTCATAAATAATATACAGTATATACTTGCTTTTTCTAATAAAATATGAATTTATTTTGTTGTAAAGTGAGTATAGAAAGAGGATCTGGTGTCAACTTCACCAATCTTTTGATTTTGGTTTACTTAATGTTAATTATTGTTAGTTATTGTTTGAGAATCATGTTTTACTAAAACTAATTATTTATATTATTATTTTCATATTGTTTTTTGTCTTCATTTTGTTGCCATAAATGTAATATATGTATTTAAAATCATTTTGGTCTATGTTGGTATAATAAAACTCGACCTATGTTTGCCTAATATAACTCTGCCTATGTTAATCTAATACATATTGGGTTATATTAGTTTGATACAACTCGACTTATGTTGGTTTAATAGAATTCTATCTATTTTTGCCTTATACATCTCGGTTATCTTGGTTTGATATGACTCAATTTATTTGGCTTGATACATCTCAACCTATATTGGCTCAACCTATCTTGGTCCGATGTATCTTGGTCTATGTTAGTTTAGTACATATTGGCCTATAGTGACATGGTATGTTTTAGCCTATGATGACATGGTACATCTCAATCTATGATGATCTAGTACTTCTCAATTTATATTGGTGTGATCCATCTTAGTCTATGTTGGTCGAGTATATCTCGATCTATGACAGGCTAGAACATCTCAATTTATGATGACCTAGATGTTCTCATGATCACCTAGATATTCTCAATCTATGATGACCTAAATGTTCTCAACCTAAGATGACTATGATGATTTTGGTTAATTCGAAATATGACTTAGGGTTAAGAAAGATTATGTAGATCACTAATTAATATCAATTAAGATAATCATTTGCAAGTCCAAACACAACCAGGTAAAGGCTCATAAGTTTAGTATAAATAACACTATTCACGAGATAACTACTTACGTACTCATTATTATAACATCTACTTCTATCTAAGACACTTAATAACTTTGAACATCAAAGTCTCTTTTGTCAACATATTCTCTCTAGATCTTGAAAAAACATAAACCTAAAACCTATCAACTTAAATGTGTGAAATTGAAAACACACTCTCTATTAATCTTAAACTACAACCAAATTCGGGAATATTTTGATTTAAAAAGCAACAAATCTTTACTAAAAGAAATTGAAAAATATTTACTATATGATTTCAGTTTTATAAAATAAATAAATATTAGTCTTTTTGTTTTCCTAATAGATCATTATTTCACAAAATTCCTTTTTTTTTTCAATTTTGAAAAAATGTTTGAAAGTTTTTTTTTTCATTATGTTTTAGGGGTTTGATAAATTAACAACAAAAATTCTCGCTCACATGTTAAAGATGACCATTTTTATAAGTATTTAGACTTTATTCACTTGAATGAATTTGGTGATTGAATGGATTTGAAGATAAATTTTTTATTGTTTATTTGAGTAAATTTTTTTATAAACTTTACTTCCAAATCCAATATCATTTATCTTCAAATCCACTTAAATAAATAACAAAAAAGGTTTACCTTTAAATTTATTCAATAATTTTTTTCTAAATTCATTCAAATAAACAAAACATTAATTATTCCATAAAGAAATTTTCCTAACATCAAAATATAAAGAAAGAGAAAAAGTTTTCTAGGATGTAGCAAACCTGAACTTAAGATTCAAATTAAAAGTAGTGGAACAAATGATAGGTACTCAAGAAAATAACTCCTATATTTTTCCTATATATAAGAAAATTTATAATTATTTCGTACCGTACAACTTAGATTTGTCAGTTTTATCTTTTTCTTTCTGAACATCGTTTTTAATTTTAATATATTTGGCGACAGTTGTCTTTTTTTAATTAAGCATTCTAAATTTGACAAAAACATTAAAATAGTGTAATTTTGATTTTAAAATTATTAAAACAGTGTAATTTTAAAGTTATATAATTTGATACGATTTTATTTTGAAGAATTTGTGTCAAGTTTATACTATTTAAAAATTTATCATAATCTTTTTTAATTTTAATTTAAGTTATGTTAGTTTAGTATGATTTTAGTATATTGTGATATAAAATGAAATCATAGTAAGATTTTAATGTATTATAATATAAACGAAAGTTGCACCAGTTTTATATGACTTTATTTTGTTAGTATTTTTTTAATTGAAGTCGTATTAGTTTAGTATAATTTTAATGTATTGAAATTTTGTCAAGCTGATATTACTTTAAATTTATACCACTTTGATGGTATTAAAGTCAAAATTATAGTATTTTTGTCTCTAATTTCAATAGAAGTTTTTCTAGTTGAAGCTTATGGAATCCCATGTCATAAACTTGACTCATAAAAAAAAATACTAATTTATAAAACTAATAAAATACATATGAATCTTCAACTTTTCATTATATTTTGAAACTTTGACGTAATATAAGTTGGTAGTGTACAATGAGTTAAATAATTGTTGATAAGACTTGTAAGAAGTTTTTTACTTGGAAAATGATATTTTGACACCAATTTTTTTATATCATTTTGACACTGTACACGTGTCAAAATGTGGTTGAACGATTTCAAATTAAAAAAAAAAATTGATTTTTTTTTTTCAAATATACCCTTGTCTCAGTTTTTTTTTAATTTGAAATCGTCCAA
Source organism: Vigna radiata var. radiata (assembly GCF_000741045.1). Classification (NCBI taxonomy): domain Eukaryota; kingdom Viridiplantae; phylum Streptophyta; class Magnoliopsida; order Fabales; family Fabaceae; genus Vigna; species Vigna radiata. The sequence continues at coordinate 53,434,103 of NC_028357.1, read as the reverse complement.
TCACGTTTTGACATGTGTGCAGTGTCAAAATGGTGTCAAAATATCATTTTCCTTTTTGCTTAGGGTAGGTATAGGTTGTTTTGGGGGAAAATAGTGTAAGATGAGAGGTAAAATATGCATGTCCTACCAAAATCCCAGTGCCCATAAAAGTAGGACAATTTCCCATCATCCAATTGATGCATCACACCATGAAAACACTTAACTCGTAATCAAACACTTCCATATGCACAACTCATTGGTCTGTGTCTTCCCCACACCACAGGATAACTTCTGGCCCTCCTTCAACCAGACTAACTTACAAACAGTACAAACACAATTCACAACTGAAAAATGCAACCTTTGCAATAACAAAATCTTCTCTTCCACCAATATTGTTACACTTCACGTTTTGAAACTTTGATTTGTATATGCACCGTCTGCGAAAGCTAACTTTATTCGATGTTGTTGGGTTTTGTAGACTCCTAACGAGAGGAATTGAAACGATCCACATTCCTTCACGACCAACCGTTTTTCTGGATAATGACCTGTGTATTAAGGCTTTGTTACGATAGCCATCGAAGAGGACAAGGTAGTTTAGACTTTAACGTTGGCTGTTGGAGGAAAAAGACAACCATAATTTGGACTGGTTTTTCTCCTTATCTTGTTTTCTTTAAATCACCATTCACAACACAATTGCCGTATTCAGAGCGTGGAAAGCTAATACTGTTACTCGTATACTACTTTCCATAATGCTACTTCTGATTACAATTAATTTATATAAGCCTTTAGAAGTTAATTTCAATGGATCCCTTTTCTCAATTATTTAAATATCAACTTTAATATATATTTTATTATTTCTATTTAATCTAATACTTTCAAGTCATTCTTAAATTCTTAAGAAAATATTTATGAAAAAATATTAAATGTTTAAGAAATCATCTTTTCAGAAAATTGACACTTCTTGAGAATAAAAACTTAAAGAAACAACTCCGACTCTTCTGATCTCAAATTTAAAGATTTCTTATTCTATTTTTATTTATTTGTCATGTTTCTTTGCTATTATTTAGTTTAATATTTTTCAAATATATTATATACTTTTTATTCTAAGATTTTCTTTTATCAAAATTTAATTTTAATTTTTTGAAAAAAAAAATTTCAGGTTAAATATTGAACATTTAAGTTTTAGTTTTTTTAAACTTAGTTTTGGTTTTTTCTTATAAACTATACTCGACTTTATAGTACTTGCTTATAGTACGAGATGTTGTAAGTATTATCAGATAGAAATTTTATTTTATAGGGTAAAAGAATATTAAATATATATTGCATACCTTTTTTGTCTTAAGATACCCAACTATACTATTGTGTACTATTTTTCTTTTTTTACGTAAACTATCAGTTACCATTAAGAAGTTTTGAAAAACTTTGTTTTTCAAAAATCTCAAACTTTTCGAGATAATTTCTTGATTTTTGTTTCAATTACTTTTTTCATCACAAATTTGAATAATTTTTACTTTTAAATATTTAATTTTCACACCCTTGTTTATTGTGAGACGTTTATTACTCTTAACTAATTCTAAATCATATAACTATTAAACTAACTATTGCAAAAATGAACAACTGATTTTATTTATTTTTATCCATTATCCGTGATGAAGTGAGTTAAGTTGATAATCAAAGGCAATATTGATTCCTTCTTTTTCGAAAGTTGACTTTATAAAGAATCTGTATTATTTAAGAAGTCTGGTTCAGTTTCTCTTGACTTTATAGTATATATATTTTTAACATGCATTTCTTGACCTAATTCTTTAATTTATTTTTAAATATTATATTATATGAGTTCTGAAATCTGCTAGTAAAATTAAATATCGTAACATTACAAAGATTGACTATTGTTTATTTTATTTTATTTAATAGTTTGAAATATTTTATTACAATGGCCCAGTAGGTCATGTTTTAGAACACATGATTAACTATAATTGATAAATTAATTCCCAAATATATAACAACATACTCCTTTAAAAAGATGGCCATTATGCAAAGAATTTGCATAAGATGCATTATTGATGATGAGATAGTAAATAATGTAGAATACTATAATGTTTAAAGATTGATAATCCAAAAAGATGAATACAGTAGAAGGAACAGATATGGATAAGATATGGTCGTATGATAAATAAATTAGAAAAAAATAAAAAGCATTAAACAGAAAGAAAGTTGTTTATGCAATTGTAGAAAATGAATACTGAATTTTTGGGGCAGTTGTAAAAGTCGTTTTTCGCGTTGGACCATTGACAACATAGACTGTTTGTCGTTATTGTAAAAGGACTAATGATCATTTCACCACTCACCAGCCACTTAAACCTGCTACTCATTACTTCCACCTTCCCCTTCTTCTTCTGATAAGAGAATATAAATTAATGAGTAGATCTAATTGAAGCTCTTTTATGGACTAATGCTTCTATCTTTTATTACATTTTTATAATATAAAGTTTGATATGATATTTTTTGACAATTTTTCTTAATAATATTTTTATAACAGAATACCTATCATCATTTTATTAATTTATTTAAATTTATGTTTAAAAAATATATAAAATAAAATCACAAACAATCATATATACATTATAAAAAAGAGTTATTAAAAGAAGTATAAAATTATCACACATCTAGATTCATTCTTCAAAGTAACATGCAAATAATGAATTCGTCCTATTTCAAGGTCTTTAATTAGATCCTTTCGTATGATTATACAATCGATTTGCTAATAGCCATCTAATGATTAATATTGTACACTCGAAGTGTTAATTGTCACAGTAATTCTGTTTTTTTTTTTTTTTTATGTATAATGTAAAGATTTGTGTATTATTAAAGATTTGTATATTATTAAATTAATTAGAAATAAACTTGTATACTGTTTGTAAAACATGTAGTAGATATAAGAACTGCAAATTTACCGCATGATATTTTATGTGACCGTGTACAAGTTTTTTTCTCTCCCTTTAAAATTATAATTTATTTTCATAAGATAATTTAAATATAGTGAATTTTAATTTTTTTATCAAATATTTCAATTATCATTTAATTTCTCTCTTTTATAAATGAGTTTTTCTTCTTATTAGCTTAGGTACTTAAATTGTATTCAAGTAAACTTAGAACGAGGAAACAGTACACAACTTTTTCTTATTATAATAACTAAAAAGATAATTACACTTACGATAGAATTATTATATATTTGGGTCTTCTAATGTAAAAATTAATTTTTTTAATTTATCATTCCATTTTAATTTTTAATTTTGAATAAGTTGATTGGCAAGTCTTTGTCTTTAATTTGGTGAGATTAAAAATATTAGTTTGTCTTGTTAAATTAATAGTAAGTTGATAGATTTCACTCATATTAGAAAAGTCAAAATAAGTCAATTGGGTTCACACTGGTCAACTTATCATAAATTGAGTTAAAAATAAGTTTCTTACTTTTTGTAAGTTAGAAATTTTATAATCAAACTCAACTCATAACTATTTGATAGATGGGTTAATAGATTGAATCCTTAATAATATTTTATTTCTTTAATTTATTTTATATATTTAATACAATCAAAGTTTAATGATTTCATTCATTTTTTTATAGTACCACAATTAAAGTTCATTTATTTCACAAAACATTATTATTAATATATTATTTAAAAATTAAAGCATTAACCTAAATAATTCAAGTAAACAAATAAATTAAATCTCTAAACTCTTCAAATATTATTAGAGATTAATCTAGTATTTAAAAAAATCAAAATATCAATATACAAAATTGAAAATACTAAATAATCATAATAAAAAACCTATGAAAAAATATAAAAAAACTAAGATTGATATTGATGAATTAGCAATTAACTTATTTTTAATTCAATTCATATTCATTTAATTTATAAGTTAAGCGAATTAAGTTCAATTTAACCATGTTTAAAACAAATATTATTTTTTAACTCAAAATGTATAATAAGCAGGATTATTATAGATTTGATAACCCATTTTCCTGTCTCACCTTACCAACCTAACATTGTGTTCTTTTTAAATTCTCAATAGCAAAACGTTTAATATAATTTTTAATATTTATTATAAAAGTTAATATATTAACTCTATACAAGAATTTGTATTAATTTCAATATAAAAAGTTCCGTAGAATCAATTCAAATAGCATTTACTCATAGTTTAAAAAAATGTTTATATAAATAATTAAAAACTATTAAATGGCTAAAGTTGTATTATCAGTATTATTTGACCGCGGCATTTTGCAATCACAAAATAGCAATAGAAGTTTTCAAATTAAAAAAAAAAAAGTAAGATGATATTTAAAATATTTTATTATAGTTATAATTCACATTTTGCAAAATTGTAAAATTCATACTAAATTTTTAGTTATATTTTAAAAAATAAACTATTGTAGACTAAAATAAAAGAAGTCAAACAGATTATTAACTGAATTTTTAAAATATATACTTAATTTATTCTAAAATACTACCCATAATGCAATTTTACACAATTTCCCCTACATTCTGATTAGATATACTAGATATAGATATCAACTCCAAAGTTTAATTCTGTAATTAATTAAGAATCTAATAATAATCTTAAACAATCGGGAGAAAAAAACCGAAGGAAATAAGAAGGGACCCACATGTCAATCTCTAATTCGTCCACGTCAGTGATCCCTATAAACCGATATCCCCATCAACATAGGAACAGCGGTTTTCTGTTCCAACGTTAATCCTTATTCTCTCCAATCTCTCTCCGCATTCACTCTCCACTTCTTACTTAGTGGCATAGCCATTAAGCTCCATGCGTGCATCTGTTACTGTTTCAGACGTTCCATTTTTCCTCCCCACAGTTACACTCACCGCTCCAAATAGAGCCGTTGCTGAATGCTCCTCAAAATTTCCTGTCTCTCTTCCACGCACATTCTTCTACCCTTGACAAAATCGCATTTTGCTTAGCCCCTCTTCGTTTTGCATTGGAAGGTGCAACTTTTAGCTTGCTAACCTCAGAGCACCGTGAGCATTGTTCCTTAGAAAATCACATCTCGTAGGTTTTTTTTTTTTTTTTTATTTCTCAACTCTTTTGCCCGTTCTCTATGCTATTTAATTATCGTATTTGAGTTTGTAATAGCGCAGGTGCCGAAGGTTAAACTTAAAAGGGTGTTTTGTTTTGTTTCTTTTGCGGGACAAAGAGGACATTCTTTTATCAGATCTGCAAAGAAGATAGAGTGGCTTAGAGCCAAGTGAGTTCTAATTCAGCTTCCTTTATCTTCCTATAAAATTTGAATTTCCTCTGTTCGCCGTCTCCTCTGAAAAGTTGCTACAGAATAAAGAGCCAAAAGATGCACCATACCTGCCAGAAGTTGAACACATATTATTACTTTTCTTTTCTTTTCTTATTTTTTTTTTTAAACAGATTAAATAAATTATTTTTCCCTTTGTTAACTTAAAAACACAGCCTGCAAGCTCATTCTTTTATGCACAAGTTTCTCAGTGTCCGTTTCTACTTTCTTAGACAATCTTCTAGGAATCTGATTTCCTTTTCCAGTTTCCACACTTTTTTTCAATTTTCATTCTCTTTTTCGGGTTTCCCCTTTGTCTTAAGGGGAAATGGTGCCTTTTTTTGTCTAAACTAACAATCTTGCCGTGATTCGTTTCAGTCTGTGGAGAAATAGTCTTGTGTTGCTGTGTAAATAAGGTAGCAGGAGAAACTTCTCGTTCCTACTGCTGTCGGGAGTGGAAGGAAAATTTGAAATGGACATTCTACCCATTTTATGTTCCATTTCCCTTTTGTGTTTGGTTATGTGGGAAGGAAGTGGTGAACCTCTTGAAGATAAGGAGGCGTTGCTTGAGTTTGTGAACAAGTTCCCTCCTTCCAGGCCTCTGAATTGGAATGAGAGTTCCCCCATGTGTGCTTCTTGGACTGGTGTGACTTGCAATGAAGACAGGTCCAGAGTAATTGCAATTAGGTTGCCAGGGGTTGGATTTCATGGCACTATTCCACCTGACACTATTAGCCGTCTCGCAGCACTGCAAACTTTGAGCCTCAGATCCAATGTGATATCTGGGCCTTTCCCTTCTGATTTTTCCAATCTAAAGAACTTGTCTTTCCTCTACCTTCAGTTCAACAACTTGTCTGGGCCTTTGCCTGATTTCTCGGCCTGGAAGAACCTCACTGTCGTCAATTTGTCCAATAACCATTTCAATGGCAGCATTCCTGTCTCCCTTAACATCTTGCCTCAGCTTTCTGGTTTGAACCTTGCAAACAACTCTCTTTCCGGGGAAATTCCTGAACTCAACTTGTCAAGATTGCAGGTGCTGAATCTGTCCAACAACAATTTGCAGGGAACTGTGCCCAAATCTCTGTTGAGGTTTCCTGAGTCTGCATTCTCTGGGAATAACATTTCCTTTGGAATTTTTCCCCCAGTTTCTCCGGCACCTCAGCCCGCTTTTGAGCCGGCTTTGAAGTCCAGGAGGCGTAGAAAGCTCAGTGAGGCGGCGCTGTTGGGAGTGGTTGTTGCTGCTGCTGTTTTAGGCCTCGTGGCTTTTGTTTCTTTGACTTTTGTGTGCTGCTCAAGAAGAGGTGAGGAAGATGAGGAAACCTTCGGTGGGAAGTTGCACAAGGGAGAAATGTCTCCTGAGAAAGCTGTCTCAAGGAATCAGGATGCAAATAATAAGCTGGTTTTCTTTGAGGGATGTAATTATGCCTTTGATTTGGAGGATTTGTTGAGGGCTTCCGCTGAGGTTCTGGGAAAGGGAACGTTTGGAACTGCCTACAAGGCAATACTAGAAGATGCTACCACGGTTGTTGTGAAGAGATTAAAGGAGGTAGCTGCTGGGAAGAAGGATTTTGAGCAGCACATGGAGATTGTTGGAAGTCTTAAGCATGAGAATGTTGTTGAGCTCAAGGCATATTATTATTCCAAAGATGAGAAACTCATGGTATATGATTATCACAGTCAGGGGAGCATAGCTTCCATATTGCATGGTACGTACTACTGTTTTAGCTCATGGCAATTTGTCTTGCAGTTGACTTATGTTCTAATTTGCAATAATGCACTTAAATCAAATGTCAGTAAAGATACGTATAATCAAATTCACCAATTTAGATGAGCAAAATTCGTCATAAAAATGGATGTGTTGACTATTCAAATTGCTTCTATGCATGTTCACATTTCTGGCTTAGTTGTAGTCCCTGACAAGCATTTCTAAGTGTTTAAATATGAAGTCTTAAACACTTTTTTTCGAAATTCATTGGCCTTCTTCCAGTGAATTTGACTCATCTAAAATGAAGACTGTAAAGTGAGAAAGTAAAGCATTTCCATGGTTTTAAACTAAAGTATTTGGTAGAAACGAGTCTTTTGATTATTCAAATTATCAAATAGCTTCAGTTACATCTTCATTCCTATAACTTAGTTATTGTCACTGACAAGCATGCCTGTATGTGTAAAGTCCAAGACCGAATTCTAGTTCTTATGACTAATTTAAAATAAAGATTGTAAAGTGAGAAAGTAGGGTATTTTCATTGTTTTAAATTAAAGTACATTGAAAAGTTAACTCATTTGAAATCATCAGTGAATACAACTTTACTTCCTTTTACGTCTTCTTCTAATAAATCACACATAATTTTACTTCAAATGAATTAAATTCTCTTTTTCTACATTAAACTTTGAGCATATACTTCCATAACGTGCTGATACATTTACCGTATTTTATTCTCTCTGATTTCTCTCATTTTAACTTGTATCGTGCAAATCAAATCCTTATTGGTATGTTATGATGTTTTGAAGTGTGACTGTTATTTGACTTCATATTATTTACAAATGGTAGTTAAAGTTATTCAAGCACTCAAATACTGAACATGCTGCATTTCAAAAGAAGTCAAGATTCAAACGATGCAAATAAACTATTTGTCTTGAAAATGCTAATTTAGTACATTCTACACATTACACAACTAACCACATCTATTTATACACTTTCCTTACATGTAAAATGCATTATTCTTTCTGAAAATTTCAGCCAAGAGAGGAGAGGAGAGGGTGCCTTTAGATTGGGATACAAGGTTGAAAATAGCCTTAGGTGCTGCAAGAGGAATTGCTCGTATCCATGTTGAGAACGGTGGCAAGCTGGTACATGGCAACATCAAATCCTCAAACATCTTTCTGAACACCAAACATTATGGATGTGTGTCTGACCTTGGTCTGGCAACCATATCAAGCTCACTGGCCTTACCAATATCACGAGCAGCCGGTTACCGGGCACCGGAAGTGACAGACACCAGAAAAGCAGCACAGCCCTCAGATGTTTACAGTTTTGGTGTGGTGCTGCTAGAGCTTCTGACCGGGAAATCCCCTATCCACACCACTGGTGGTGATGAGATTATCCACCTTGTGAGGTGGGTTCATTCAGTTGTGCGTGAGGAATGGACAGCTGAAGTGTTTGACGTGGAACTGATGAGATATCCAAACATAGAAGAAGAGATGGTGGAAATGTTACAGATAGCCATGTCATGTGTGGTGAGGATGCCTGATCAAAGGCCTAGGATGTCTGAAGTTGTCAAGATGATAGAAAATGTGAGGCAGATTGTTGCAGAACCTTATTCATCGTCTGGGAACCAAGCTGAACAACTCAAATTGTCTCAACGTGACAGTGGTAACTCTCCTTCCACTCCCTCCTACTTCCCCAGAGGAAGTGAATGAAAGAAAGGTGTCACCTTTGTTTGATTTCAGTGTATCTTGTCCATTTTTAGAGCGTGGTTATTATTATCACTATTATTTTTTCTGATATTTAAGTTGCTTGAGTTGATTAATTATTAACTGATTTGACCCTGGTAGAAGAGTACCATGCCCTGGTATAGCAAGAAGTGGTCATAATGTGAAGCATTCCTTTTGTGTGTGTGAACTGAGACAGCCATTACTAAGAAGGTGTACCTTTACCTTTAACTGTTGTTTTTCCCTTGCAAGAGGTCTCTAACAACTATTACCTCTGTTCTTTTATTATATAGGAATTTTTTCAGAAATTTACTTAATCCTTTTTTATAACATTCTCTCAACTGTCTGTTGAATTATTTTTCTTTTGCTAGAATGTCTTTAATCATGTTATAATGTTTTATGCTTATTACATGATGAATAAGGTCCTTTTTCTTTCTTTCTTAGAATTGGAGTGGATGATTAATATAATTTCTGTAAATTAAAAAAATAATAATAATTTCCTTCGCTTTTATGTGAACATTAGAGAAAAATATGTAGCTCTAATATGAGTTATATGAGAAAAGATTTTTGCCTGATATGGGAAAAACTAAGAAAAAAAAATACTATAGTGACGTTGACAATACAAGATTAGTTGAGGAATTTCAAATTTTGAAAAAAAATCCATGTGTAAGAAATTTAAATGTTATAAGCTACATCACAAATTGTAAATAAACATTACAAATTTTACGTAAAAAAATAAAATATTGATTTGGATTATAGTCAACTTCTTAGAGAAAGGACATTGAATGGAAAAAGATGAGTGTGTAACAAGTTGATTTGAGAAGGGAGAAAATTATGGTTACTGAAGTAATTTAAAAATACAAACAAGGAAGTGGTAGTGGAACTTAGCAATTAGGGGGAGAGTGTAGATAGCAAAAGGCTAATAAAAACCACCAACGTGGGCCATATTACGTTATGTTGGAGGTCCCTTTTATCAAAAGGAAAAATATTAAACTTTTGGTGAAAATGAAGGTTTTAGGGTATTTTACTCTTATTTTGTTTTCTTGTTTTATTTTACTTTATAAATCTTATATTTTATCATCAAAATGCTGTTTTTAAAATTTGATATACAAATTAGTAAGAAAATGAAAAGAAGAACCGATTAAAACAATTTTTTTTAAAAATAATTAATACAAATAAAGAAACAATTTTAGAAATTAAAAACAAAAACAGTCGAAGAAAAAAACACGATCAAAGCTGCGTCACTTGACTTTCTTAGATTTTGACACCCGAAGAAAAATTGTAGCCCCAAAAATAGAAAAAAAGAAGAAGAAGAGTTATCTCTCCATTTTAACCTGCCCTTCAAACAGTGTCTCACTGTAACAATGAACATTAAATAGGAAACTCTAACAAAAGAAAACCACGGAATGAAGAATTTGGATTGCAGTAAATGACTCATTTCATGATGGGTTGCCATACATGTTGATTCAGCTATAACTACGTACCCACAAACTCCATTCCTCTAGTACTATGTTTTGCACATGTTTCAATAAATCTATCATAGTATCTAAATAACTTTTCTTTTTAACATTTTGTTAACATTTTTTTAAAGTTTGGTTAAAAGCAAAACTCACTCCAAATTTAAGTTAATTTCCTGATTCTAGAAAAGATCACGGTTTTTATATAACTAAAAATCGTCACTTTAAACTTTGAAATCATCATTAACTTTGCAACTTACAAATAAATCTAAAACATGTATGCGAATGTTGAATGAAACATGCATTGAAAATTTTGGAAGGTTGGAAAAAAGTTAGAAAGTTTTGTTAGAATAATGTGCATGGGATGGTAAAGATGGTATTAATTACAGGTGCAGCTAACTTTGGATAAGCAGATCCAGTGAGCTAGATCACATTTTCAATTTTCCATATTTATTACTCTGGTCAAAAGTGTATCTAACATGAAGGTCCATGTTAAATTTTTTTTCCTAACTTACTGAACAGTCATTGGGAAGGTATTTAAATGTTTCCACCAACTTTTATAAATTACCCCATAAGAGATCTTGATGCCATCTCTTTGCATCCTAGATTTTTGGAGTAGATAAAAGAGGAAAGGGCACTCATATTCTAAGGCCATTTTCAACTGTCAGCTACACTCTAATGCTTAAAATGATACTTTCTTTCTTATTCAATGTTTCATGCAGACTCTAATAAATGAAATTATGCATTATTGGAAAGAAATAACCATATGTATACACTACTTCATAGTAAATGTGCAATTCAAGCTCACAATTCATCATACAGAGCTTCTTAGCATTATCATTATACATTATCTTATGGACAAACATTTCAAATTAACTAGAAATAAATCATATTTATAATATATGATATTTATAAAATATAATAAAGAATCTTTCTGCAAGACTTTAAACCAACAATGAACTTGCTATCCATGCTGAATTATTTGATTAATTAAGTGTAGAAGAAGTGGGGGTGTAATTAACATTTGAATTTTATTACAGAACATCCTTAATGTTGTGCAGAGGCAAGTAGTTGGGGTTATCAGACATGTATGTTTGGAATTGATGTGCTTGAAAGGTTGGTGTATATATATATATATATGTATGTAGCCAGATGACAGATGGTGCAGCTCGCTGCATGCACATGGTATCGTCCAAATTAATGGAGAGCTGATGCTATTCTGTTGCAGTAAATCTTTCTGCTATATACGTTTGTACCAAGTATTCTTGGCCCTTAACGTGTTCTTGTAGGACATGTATAAACCTCAGATAAACTTCTTTTCGGTACATTTGGTAGATAAAGTTGTGCCCACATATTTAGGAAGTAAGATGAAGTAATAAAGGAAAGTAAACTATATTTTTTATAGTGTATTAAAATAAGGTAATTTTTACAGTAATTCATTTCTTTCGAGAATTTGTAAATTTTTGAAACAAAATGAATTGTTTAGATGAAAAATAAAATAAAATAAATTTGAAATTTGTAAGCACATAATTCAAAAAACCAAATTTGAAATCCACTCAAAAGTGAAGGAAATTAAAATCTCAACACTAATATGTTTTTATTATAGATGTGAATTTTACAACATATGGCCGCTCAACTTATTCATAAAACTTCCATTTTATTCATCCACTGAATCAACTCATGTTAATCTTTGATCTTAACTCACTAAACTTGATATCAGATTTAGTCCAATTTAACTTGACCTTTGATGTGAGCCAACTTGGTTTGACTTTTGACCTAATTGACTCAACTCGATTATTTAGTCCAACCAACTTAAGTCAACATTCGTTTAATCTGACTCGGGTCAACTTTTATTCAAGTCAACTTAGGTCAAATTTCGTTCAAGTCAACTTGATTATTGAATTATTGAGTATGTCAATTATACATAATATACCATTCTTATGAATATTTTTAGGATCATGTTATTTTGACATCGACTTTTTTTTATTTGAAATTCATTATTTTATGTTTTAATTTTATTTTTTTAAATTCAATGACTATTTTTACCTTTGAGAATGGATTGTAGTTCTGTGGCTGTGATCGTTTCCCGTATTTCTATTTAATTTTAACACTTTTAATTTTATGTTGTAAATATTATATTATTTTAAAGGTGATATAATCACCATGAACAATAAGTCAGATAGTTAACTTATTTTAAAAAGTTTTTTCAAGTATTTAATTTCTCAATCTTTCATGTCGAAATCTATAATACTAAAAATAGCATGTCTTATAACCAGTAATTCGCAGAAGAAAAACCAACATCATGGTTTATCATTTTAACATTATATATTGAAAAGGTTTGTTAACACGACCATTTTGTTATTTATTATTGTACAAAAATAGCAGTACAGACAGAAAGTGATAACAAAAGAGTATGTGTTTGATAAATAAAATTATAAATGATGTTTTTTGGATAAATATTTTTCAAAAAATATTATACTTAATTGTAAAAAAAAAAAACTAAAGTGGAGGACAATATTTTAATATATAAGTAATTATTGGTGCAGGTCACAAATGGCTTTATCTTGTCTATAAAAAATAATATTAACAAAGAAAAGGCAATTTGTATTAATGCACTTTTTATTCTCATGTATGTAAGTAATATTTATCCAAACATGTCTTACTATTCATATATTGATTATTAGCCTCTTAATTAGTAATTTGCGAACTAAACTAAAAAGAAAATGAAGCGCACTTTTATCATTATATTAATTACAATAAACTTAACTTTATATTTTCTGTATTTTCTGATCATTTTTTTTTACTGTTATTTTTTTTAATTTAATATTTTCATATTATTTCCGAATATTGTTATTTAATTATATAATCTTAATTCCACAATCAATATTTAATAAAAATATTTGCGTGACATTACTATACTGGTTGAATGTGCACGACATTAACAATATACAAAACCAAATGTTAAGTCAATACCCTTTCAAAATATATATTGCATACCAATTTAAAAAATATTATAATTAAAACAGTTTTAAACAAATGAATATTTTAAAACAAATTTAAAATATGCAAAATACAGTAGGGACAGGGAGATTGAATTATGTTTTGTTTACGTTTTGTCATATTAATATGTTTATTTCAAATCTTGATATTTTTTTACTTCTTACTTATTATTAAAATAACATATAAATATAACTTTTAAAATAATGTCTTAATGTCGTGTGAAGAAAGGTAATCCTATAATTTTAATTTTGATTTAAATACTTTTTTTGTTTTTATTTTCCTCAATTTTATTTTATATGTGATTATTTTTTTATATACAATATAGTTTCAAATTTCATAATTTGTTAAGGTTGATATTTTTTCACAACGTCATTTAAATTGTTAATAGTGTACTAAACATGTTTGAGTGTTTAATGTAAGGTTATCTACGTGGTTTGTCTAGAGCGAGAGTTACTTATACAATTGACGATTTGGGTTGTGATGCAAGTGTTCTTTGTGTGTGTGGTACATATACATATATGATTTGTTGCATATTCAGGTTTGTGGTGGCACAACATTGGCACTATTGTGATGGTTGATTGCTCGTGGTGAGTTGTGTTCGTGAGGTGGTTCATCTTGTGAAACTCATGATTTGGGGTTTTGTAATTTAGGGTGCAATGATAGTTTTGTGATTTAGGGTTTGATTTGCTTATGCAACTGACAAGACCGATTCAACAAACCATAGAGAGGTTATTGATCTTGTTCGTCTAGGTTACGAAATGATTTGATTTGCTCTTTTTATTGGTCACATTTTCACGTTTATGGTGGCACAACATTGATGCTACTATGATTGTTGATTGTTCGGAGTGAGTTGCATTCATGAACTGGTTCATCCAATGAAGCTCACGATTGGAATTTTGTGATTTAGGGTTTAATGGTGGTTGAATAGATGCTTAAGATGTTGTCACGTTTTATTGGTGATTCATCATTGTTTTTGTCTCATGTTTGTTTGACTTGATCTATGCTATGTTTGGTTTACGATAGCTTTGAGAAAATAGATTCACATTTTGCATTGAAAGCTGATAGTGGTTCGTAGTGCAAGTGGAAAAGATAACATGAAGACGCTGGTAGCACGAGGTGGTTTGTGGTTCCTCTTGGCTTGTGTTACACTTGCGATGGTGGTGAATTTGATGCGTCACAGAGTTGTTCCGGTAATGGCTTCGATGGTGGTTGATAGCGTGGTTCGATGACAGCGTAAATAATTCTCATTGTGGAAGACGACTATGTAAACAATAATCCAATGGTTCATTTAAATATTGTTAACATGTACATAATATTGTTAAATATTTAGATGACATAATGAAAATTGAAAAAATTAACATAAATTGTAAAATTTGATATCAGAACATTCAAAATAAAATTAAATAAAATTCAAGAAAATATAAATAAAGAAGGTATTTAAGCCTTTTAACTTTTGAAACAAGTAAAGTTTGTTTTTGAAATTTTGAAAACGTAACTCAAAACTGTATTATAGATAAATTTCTCTAATGGTGTGTTTGGATGGGAAGATTTGGGGGAGATGATTTGAATGGACTTGAAGGTAATTTTGTTGTTGTTTTTTTTAGTGNATTTGTGGGTAATTGAGAGTGGATTTGAGGGTAAAGTTTGTGAAAATTAGTGTAGGATTTGATTGATACGACAGATTTAAAAAATTAGTTTAATTAGTAGAAATTAAAGATTACCAAAATTCCCCTAATTATTAAAGTGATATAAAATGTTATTTATTAATTTTATATTTAATTGTAAAAATATTTATAAAGAGTAAAAAATTAAAAATAATAATTAAAATTAATTTTTAAAAAGTAACAATAATGAAATTTAGAAAAATGAATTAATTTTTAAATGTTAACACGAAATTTGACTCCACTGTTCTTCCCAAAATTCCTAATTAGCATAATAAAACCCTTTTAGCCTTCTTATTAAACGAGTCAAATGTAAACAAAAAATTTAAAACAAAAAGCTTAATACAATCCATTGAATTGCTAATTGAAGAAATAAGTAATAAAATTAATTAATAAAAATTTGAAGTCAAATAGTATAAAATAATAAAATTGGTAAATTAATTAATAAGGGAAGAAGGTAGAAAGAAGTTGCTTGTGTGATGTGTGTTAGATAACTTTGCAGTAATAATCAAATTCATTAATCAATTAATTATTTAACAAAAACTGAAAAGCCACAAATAAAACTAGTTGGAGGAAAGAAAAGACAAATTAAAAAATCGACCTCCGCATCCAACAGCCAGTGGAGGTGGTGGCTGTAGTAGCATCCTTGGGCGAGGGAAGACGGAATTCGCCGTCTCTGTGGAGAACGGCGGAGGAAGCGGGGAGATCCGGCAGGGGCAAGGGCTGGGGTGTATCGGGGAAGGGAAGGGCGGAGAATCATCATCGTGCCACCTGGCGTCGTTGGCAGACGCGTTTCTTGGATGAACTACCGAACAGCCATACCTTCCGACGGTGGTCGGCGAAGGCGGTTGAGGAAGACGAGGAGGAACCGGAGGGCGTGAAGGAAAACGTGGGTAACCAGCGCATGACTGCGTGAATCTACAAAATCAAACAAACCTATGACCTATAACTAAATACTCAGACCCAGAACCGAATAGTACGTTTAGCTCAATTTCTTCTATGCAGTGGATCCGGATACAGCATTTTTGGAACCGCATATCCAGCTATCAAATAACCTAATTTTTTTAGGTGGTATACAAAGGGCAAACATGACAATTGCTTCAATTCACCGCAAATCATCTCATTTGAGCGAGTGATAGAAAAATCCGATATCCTGCAAATCCGCTTGATTCCATCCCCGCAAATCCTCGAAACCGAACAACACTCGTGTTGTATTTCATCGCTCGCATTCGCCTCTAAACAGAACACCGCCTAAGTGATGGAGTAACGTTTACATTTTTGAAAATAAATTTTAAATCTGAAATTAATAAAAAGAACTGTAATGGAGATTATACATATAATTCACCCAGCTTTTAAAATAAAAAATTAAATGGGATAAATATAAAATATAAATATAACATACTCATACATATTTTTGTAGCCTTCCAAAAATAAGAATGTACGTTACTTTTTTTCATATTTCCAGAAAACAAAAGAATTGGATATAACATGTTGTTTATATTGGATAAAATATTAATTCAATTTAATCTGCTCAGAAACACAATTGACTGACGATGGACTTTGTGATACGTGAAAAAAATTTCCCTACTAGTGCAAACTATTCAACTTACCATGTTATGAAATCGTTTTTTATTGATTAATGAATTTATGGTTATATTTTATTTAGGACAATAATATTTTGACAACACTTTTTGACAATTTTTTTAACAACGGAACACGTGTCATTATTTTATTGGTCTATTTGAATTTATGTTTAAAAAATATTTAAAATGAACTAATCACAAACTACTACGCATTGTCAAAAAGTTGTTAAAAAAGTGTTGTTAAAAGAAGTTTATTGTTAAATAAAAACATTTGAATTACATAGGGAAATGAGAATGCAACTTGCATAGTGTTCTGACACAGGAGTAATGAAATGGTTGCGGATAATGAATTAGTGATAAATCAAGGAGAGCAGTAAATTATTGAGGTTCTTTGTTTCGTAATCCTTGTTCGTAGCATTCCGTTGTCAAATTTTCAATCATTCCCACATCATTCGCATTCTCTCTTTTGCTTCAACTGTTGACTGCGGTCAAACTCTTTCCTTCACTATAAAATTATAAAATATCATATTTCCTTTTTTATTAATACGTAAATGAAATTTATTAACAAATAGGATTAAAGTAAGATTAGAATAAAAAGTAGTTAATATTATGTAAAATCTGAAATATTGAAATAAATAAAAGTGTTGAAAATAAAGGTGGTGATTTGATTTGACTTTATGAATATGATAGTATGTATGCATAGGAAAGAAGGTTCTGTTTGTTTTGTGGCTCAAGGCATGCATACGAGTAAGCAACATAATTTTCCATTTTCCCATGCATACAAGTAAACAAATATTTCCTGAGCGTGCTTCTTTTGGCATCAAAATGAAATTGAATTAACCGTTAGAGAAGAACTAAGAAGACCTCTTTTTCAGTCAAAGAATGGCTGACCTGAGCCAAAGTGTCTCACCTCACGTGATCGGTGTGCCTTCTGTCTTCCCCACATGTCCTTTTATTATTTGCCTTAGTTCTGCAACATTTCCTATGTATCACCTCACCAAAGGTTAAGCCAAAAAAACATTAAAGATTAAAATAGATGGCATTTAAACCCAGTGTAAGTGTAACTCATAGGTCTGTTGGAACCTAGCTACTGTAAAATAGGTTTCAGGTAACAAAAGAAACAATACTTTTTTCACAGATTTTCTTCCCTTTCTTCTTCAAATTTAACTTTTCATACTGTGCCTTTCATATCACCACCGTTCATCTTGTTATTTTGCAGCAGGTATATTATTCCTTTTTCCTGTCATGTAAACTGTTAAAATTGAATATCTTTAGCGGAAAAATGTAAACTTTTTCTTCGTCCCAGAGGGTACATGTGGTGGGTGCTGTGTTCTAAGCTTACAACATTTCTTCTTACATCTCTTTTGTTCCACGCTGGTGCGAGCAGTGATGCACGCTGTTATTCTCTCCTTTTAAACGTAACTTTCGTTGAACCTTCTCGTTCTTTAATAACTTTAGAAACACTATTTAACCCATATTGACGCTACGTTTCTGATTTCTCTCCCTTTTAAGCTTCTCTCTGACGTCTTCTCTCTTTCCTTTCCCTCTTTATTTATATTCTCCCATCCCTTCCGCTCGTGTCCACTCTCTCCATTCTCCAAGGAATCTCTCTCACTCTCTCACTCTCTCCTTCTTTCTCTTTTTTTCTTTCTCTTTTCTCTTTCACTTCACCGACTCCCTCCACCGTCACCCTCAATGCTGTTATGGCTTCGTCTGCCATCAAGCAAACACAACACCTTAACCGCACCAAACTCCTCGTCCAACAACACACCCTTTTGAAAAACCATCACCATCCCAAACTCGTGCGGATACGTGTCACCGACGCCGACGCCACGGACTCCTCCAGCGACGACGAGCAGCCCTCCGTGTCCTCCACGCGCCGCCGAGTCAAAAGCTTCGTCAACGAGATTACCATCCACGGCGCCGGAGTCAAAGTTGTTTCCAGGAAAAGAAAGGTAAAGTCAGGCGGTGCTCCGGCGCTTCGGCGGCGAACTGGGGCGAGGAAGTTCCGCGGAGTGAGGCAGCGGCCGTGGGGGAAGTGGGCGGCGGAGATAAGGGACCCGTCGCGCCGCGTGCGGCTGTGGCTGGGCACCTACGACACCGCCGAAGAAGCCGCCATTGTGTACGACAACGCCGCCATTCAGCTGCGTGGCGCCGACGCGCTCACTAATTTCATAACGCCCCCGGCGGAGGACAGAAAAAGCGGTTACTGCTCCGGCGAGGAGTCTCCCAGCGAGGAGCTGCGTTCCCCTACTTCAGTTCTTCGGTGCTGTTGGGCGTCCGAGGAAGCTGAGTCGGTAACCGCAAACGACGCGGTTGGTCCGGCGAGCGAGTGCGAACATTCATGGTTTTCGGAGGACAGTAAGTTGAAAGATGAGTCAGTGTTTGGTATTCCTGAGGACGTTGTATTCGGATTTGAAAGCAGTTTGGATATGTTTGACGAGTGCGATAAGAACGTTGCAGAGAGCAGTGGTATATTCTTGGGCGATGAATTTGATTTGAGTGGATGCTTTGTTACTGAGAAAGAGAATTTAGATTTGGGTTTTGGGTTTACGAGTTGGCAGAGAGAGTGCGATAATTTCCAAGACATTGGGGATTTGTTTGTTTGGGATCCTCTTGTCGCTCTTTGATTCAGACACCATTTTCGTCTTCTAATTCTATCGCCAACAACCAAATGGTTGCTATCAGTTTTGTTTTCTGGGGTTTTAGGCAAAAAAAAAAAACATGTTTTTCTTTTTCCTTTTAATTTTCCTTCTCGTTTTCGATCGACATGGCTGTAAGGAGAGACATTTTCTATTCCAGCATATGTTTATTAACACTGGTCGTAAAACCGTGCGTCCCACGGAGCCACCTCTGTTCTGTGTCTTGTAATATATATAAAATCCTTCTGTCTCATAAGTTAGTCGTTTTGTTTTATTTATTTATTTATACCAGCAAATGGTGTTATTTACCTTCTTGGTACACGAGTTTGCAGGTTAAAACAAACAGCCATTGCTCATGCATCCAGCTACTCGTCTACACCGTTTAATTTTGTCTTTACCTCGCTACAATGGTTAATTTTTATATCATTGTTTATTTACAATTCACCTCAAAAGAATTTAACACTTTATACCATCTCATAGATTATACATTTTTAAATAACATGAAACATATATTTTAAAAATATAGGAATATGTCATGTTATTAGGTAGAATGTTAAGAAATTTATATACATGGACTGTGGTGAAAAATCATGAATATTTATTTAAACTTTGCAATGAATATGAAACAAATCTTCAACGGTGAAAAAATGTTTTGAAAATAACATTTTCAGTGATAGAATCAAATAAAGAAAATACAACAAATAACATTTAATTACGTAATTAATAACTAATTATGCAATTCATAAGACACTTTAATGAATGATTATTTTTCTAATTCCGTAATGTATCATCTATACTTATAACTGTCGAAGCGTGTAAATATATATCAAAAAAATGGCGTAGATAGAATGAATAATGTTCCATTTTGTAGGTTATTCCGTCATTTTTTTTTGTTCAAGATTATTGTTCTAAGATAATTAATTTACCATCCATGAACAAATGTTTATATAAAAGTGTGCAATATATAAATAAGCATATTTTACGAGATTTCGTTTTTGAAAACAAGGCTTACTATTATCTTTCTGATATACGTTAAAAAAAGTCTAGTGCAAGCCATTAAATTTACCTCTAATCTTTAAATTTTGTCTAACTAATGGTATTTATTAAAGAAAGTGACTAAAAAAAAATAGGAGAAATTCGCTGATAAGAAAAAAGGAGATGTTTGAACGTAAAAGATATCATATAATGACAAAGTAGGATATAACTATTTTGTTACTTTTTAAAATACTAATAGTGCTATGAATAGTTACATCTAATTAAAAATAATAATAAAACTTGAAACCAAGATATTTTATTACTATATTTTTAACAGCCAACTTCAGGCAGATTTAGACTTCAGATTAATTAAATAAATTTAAAATGTGTTAAAATGGATAATGTTGGCCTAATGTGGTTAATAAAACTAAACCATTTAAATTCACAAACAACCAAATGTATGATGTTGGTATGAAATATACAGATTGATTTTATTAAGTGCATATATGTTTCAATTAAACAAAATATTCAGTATTTAATAAACTAAAATCATTAGATTACATTAATATTAATTTTTGAAAGTTTTAATGTTGAAATGAATTTGGCAAGTAACGCCGACACCTAACATAAACTGTAGAATAGAACGTATAGTAGATGTGCTCAGAAATCTTTCTACTGTTTATTGTAGTGTTTGCTTGAGTGAAATTAATGCTGTCACCTACACACTTCACCGGATATTCAAACCCTTTCTTACCAGAATAATTTGCTACCGATCCTATTTTCCTTCATAACGTATCTTCGTTAATTTCTGCACCACACCATATCTCAACTTAATTTAAATATATAAATCTATTTTTCCAAGAAGAATCACCTGATAGATACCTAGACACCAGTACGATTCACATATAAAAAAACTATATTATTTTAATTTTTTAACGTATAACATATTTTTTCTACATTGCATCTTGTCAACTCTGAAAGTAAACTCTATCACTAACTTTATTTTCTTCTCTTCCGATGCTAAAAGCAATGAAAAGAAAGAAAAAAAGTCCTACCAAACGCACTGTCGAGAGCTTCTTTTCCGTTTTCATTTTCAGTTTTGGCCGAACTGAGCCTTAAAAACGAGAATAATAATCTTTAGGATAACTGAATAAAGTTGTATTTCGAAAAATTATATTAATATTTATAATCTTGGTGATAAGCACGTAAAAGAGTATGAAATGAAAGAAATATTTGAGTGTTTGAAAGAAAGCGAACATGGAAATGCGGTTTGGTTTGGCCTTTGAATAAGGAAACCGACCAGGTGCAGTTGTTGTTTTTTTTTTTCTGACAGAAACAGAGAGGAGCAAGTGGCACGATGCTTGAAATACTTTTTTATGGCTCTGCTATTAACCGCATGAAAAAGCAGAAAGGGATATAAGAAAATTGTAGATAATCTTTACTCTTTTAATTATTTTGTTTCTGTACAAAATTATATTTTTACTCCCCTCGAGACACAGCGGTCCTGTAAGGTTTACCTTCCAAATTTTTAATTTTATTTTTTCTTGAAAATAAATATCACTGTAGGCTTGAAGATAACCGATAAGGAAGACAAGTTGAGGGACAAAATCGAGTGGATGGAGGAGAAGAAAAGCTTCTCTTGATCGTCCGATCTGATAACCGTTAAATATAATTAAGACGTAATTAATGTTATAATGACTATGATTAGGTGATTAAAATTTGTATTAATTATTATTAAAATATAAATTAATTGATCGTATTTTTATAAATTCTACAAGTAGGGGTTTAATTTGGAGATAAAGACATTTTTTTCCACTATTGAGTTATGAAAGACCTATAAAAAAAAAATTTAACTTGAGTGTCGAAATGTATTTTGTAAGTCATCTCCTTTTGACCAATCGATTGGTGGGAATGTGGATAAAGTAGAATGTTTGACACAGAGTTAACACACAAGCGGTTATCCTCGTCTCATTTCAGCATAAACAATAAAAATTCCTCTTCAAGTTTTATTAATAAATTTTATTAATAAAAACGGTTAAGAAATAAACTTTAAACTTAACTTAATTTTGTTAATAAAATGAGATTTGCACGTATTTATATATTATAAATTATGTGTTTAACTTCCAACAAAAGTAGAACTAATGTGTACAATTTTGTTTTTTTTTTTTTTTGAGATAGTAGTTTTTATAGTAAGAGTGGTCATGAGAAAGAAAGATGAATTTGCAATTGCAGTGCATGTGTGGATTGCGTGAAAAGTGAAGGGCCTGGCCCACAATCTAAGATAGAGTGAGATTTTGGAACAGATGATGGGCAAGGGAGGCCCAGTTGGGTTTTGGGTCACACAATGGTACATTTATAGGAGTACGTAGCAATTAGGTGTGCGGCTTCGCATTGTGCATGTTTGCATTTATCAGCATCATCGTATCGTTCATCTACAATAAATGCTATACTCAGAACTTTGTCTCTCCAGCCATACTTCCTTTCATTGATTAATGTCGTCTTTTAACACACGCAAACAACAAAACTCCATTTATTTGCTCTCGGGACAATGCCAAAATATCTTCCATCTAACATTTTCTCATAGTCAAATTTTAAAAAAGATGTAACTATAATTTATGGCAAAAGGAGTGTAGCATGGGAGGTTTTACGTGTACATAAAAAGGGTTAAAAGTAAAAATAATGTAAAGTACATAGATAATTTTGAATATTATATGCATTGAAGCAGATTACTGAGAGAATTTGAGGGGATTAGTAACAGTGACGTGAAGCTTTACGCCAGCCTCGCAATGCTTACCAACAGAAGAGAAGAAATAATAGTCACCAGCTTCCTCCAAAGTAAGACCTGAGTTTCCATTGAAATACGTCTCAATTACATTTTTCGTTATGCAATTCTCGTAATCCTCTTTATTATTTACCATAACCACTGTGTCCAGACCAGGGTGGTACTGGAAAACTGCATATAAAAATTGAATTATTAATTAAAATTTTATTTATCTAATAAATAGTTTGAAGGAATATAGCTAAAACATACCAAGCCGGTCACCAACGACGAAGGTTTTTTTCTTAGCCCAATCATCGAAGAAATTTTGTCGGCTGGGGATGTTCCAGCCCAATTGGTCTCCCACAACATGAACAGTTTTGCAACTCACACATTCCAACAACATCGACCCAATGCTCCCAAACATCAACAAACTAAGCTGCAATTTCGCGCTCATTTTCTTTTCTTCTGTTTCTTCTTTTCCAATTTCTCTCAGTGTTCTTTGTTGGTTAACTTAAATGTTATGATACCTTTTTCTGTTCCAATTGAAGGGATGGGAGTGCTTTCAGTGTTACCCCAAACACACAACAACTTATAATAATCATTTATTTTAATGTATTTGGCCGTTACTTAATAAACTAATTTACCTTTTCGCGAGATTCTAACTGTATTATACAAAACATCAACTTATAATATATATATACGTATAAGGTTTATAAGGCTTGTCAGAAGGTCGTCTTGTTCAGTTTCAAAATTAGTTATTTATTTGGACCAATTTCCTTTTCTTTCTCAGAAGAGTTAGTGTCAAAAAATTGTCATGTAAGATTCGATCTAATTTTACCTGACAATTACAAAGTGATGGAACTCATTACAAAGCGCTAGAACTGGATACAAAGAATTTGGAATCAAATACAACATTGTTAGAATCGGTTCTATCATATTGTATTTTACTTTTTTTTCCTCATTTTGTGAGGGGTAAAATGGGTTTTTCACCCATAATTAGTATAAATCTCTTTCTATTCGCAGAGACTAATAATATCTTTTCTAATTCGTTTGAATAGTAAAATCTTATGCAGCTAACACCGTCTCAATACCATTAGCACTAATTTGTGATGTTTTATTATATAAATTTCATTTAAAATAATGTTTCATCATCTAACAAACACCACATATTAAGTAATAAATATTTAGAACTAGTTAGTAATCAGATGACGATAACCGTAATTAAATTATTTGAATGTAATTTAAGCATCTATTATTATATAGGAACGAAAAATATATTGTACGTTAAACTTTTAAACTAAAAATGTAAAGTAGTATTTTCTTTCCATGTTTTATTCAAAATGTTGCACATAGAAACAGACAGACTAAAACCTAACTAAGAAGAGTGGCAAAAAAACCGCCGGAGCACACAGGAGCAGTATATATACGTAGCCGTGGTTTGTTAAAAATACCAATTGCCGCGTTAGAAAAACCTCGCCTTTTCTCGGAGGGTTATACTTTGACATTCACTTTACCCTAAAACCCTAATTGAAAACCGAAGATGGAAGAAAGCGGAGCCAAACCGGTGTGTGCAGAGGAAGCTCTTTCTCTTCTCAACTGCGTCACTCAATCTCCCTACGATGAAAACAAATGCCTTCTCCTCTTGCATTCTTTGCGCGACTGCGTCCTCGCCAAGGTACTCTTTCTCAAATACCCAACTCTTTAATTAGGGAATCGAATTTCCTCTAATCCTTTTATATCCATTCTTTCGATGCTATCCTAGCGAATGATCATGACGATTACAAGTAAATTGTACTGTTTGGCCTGCCGACGACACTTCTTTTCAAGGAATTGCTGAATTTGTGTTTTTTTAAACATTATATTTTCTCGATTTCTTCCTTTCTCGTTTTACTTTTAATTATTCTTCTTTGAGAAACCTTGCGCTTGTCGATTTGCAGGTTTTGTTTTTTCATTAGTGGAAAAGTTAAGAGTTGGTATTTTTTTGGTAGGTACACATACATAACCAATCATACATGTGATGAAATGTCAACTAATGATTTTCTTATTAATAACTGAAACTACTTATTTTACGCTTCCATTCGGTTGTGTAAGTTCTTGTATGACATTTCTATTGGAGTTGCACTTGATCAGAATGTGTATTTTCTTGATTCAGCATAATTACTCACTTTGGAGTTGCCTTGATGTTCCAAACTTGATTGCTTGATTTATGTTTGCGGATGTTTAAATATTTGTGCTTTCTTCTGCTTTTTAAATGGTTTTCGTTTTCTGCCTCGACAGAAAGTGAAGAACTTTTCCCTTGCTGGACAAGAAAAACAGAAAACTGAACCCAGTAGTCAGAAGGTTTGATTATAGATTGCTATCATCATTGCTTCACAAGTGCCTTCTAATTCATATATTTATGTACCAGAAGCTATTCAGTTTCAAATTTGAATTTCAAATATTCACAAATAATTTTGATTTAGACAATTTTTTGGTTTCAAGTGTAAGTTGAGTTGGAGGTTAAGTTGCTTGCACTGCATCTCTCATCATCGGATGTTGTGGAAGTTTTTTCCTAAACCTGACCACCTTAATCGGAATTATGACCCGGGGTTAATATAACCAAACATTTCCACTTTACCTTGTTCAGTTTAGACACTGAACCCTTTTGATACATGGGATGGAATGTATGACCTGTTTAAATGTGTTTCTAGTTAACTGCGAATACAAATATAGCATTTTAATGGATGGGTTCTCTGGCTTTATAAGAGAACTTCTATCGGTTTAGTAGAAGAAAAAAATATTTTGTATTTGATTGATGATGTGTTTCTAGTTAATTGTTTTTAGTCATTTTTTATTTCTAGAATTACAGAATTGTAAATTCATTGCCGATTATTGTTCTTAGTCAATCAGCTATGCACTCATTATGCCAAAAGCAAGATAACCATTATATTAGCAAGAGAAAAGCACAACTAAGTCTGAAATCTGTTCCGACCGCAAACACTAGCCACTAAATGGCCCAACATGAATAAACACGAAAGACCTACTCTTCTAACTCAGAGCAGCATTACATCCCCCTCTTCTCCCCCTACATACGAACACAACACTGCTTTTTGCTCCTAATTCAGAAGTGCGAGGAAATTTAGGCCGAGTGGATGATGTATGTGAGTACCAGAGCCAGCAACATCAGCGTATATGCTATCCCCTGATCGATAGACGACCCTGAATTACAATACAACACAAAAATAATTATTTGATTGAACTTTTTATTATATTGGATTAATTGCTTCGGAAATTAAAAATACAACAATTCAAGTTCATAATATATCCTATGCATTGTTGTTCTTACTTAAGTGTGCTCTGACATAAAATTTTAATTGTAACAGCATAAATTTCGAGCAACAGTTGAAAATATGGCAAATTACATTGGTGCTGATATTTTTCATGGTGTGTACAGTAGTTGTTTGTTTTAGTTTTTGAAAGTATTCACCGAGTGAGAGGAAATTAGTGTAGATCCGGGAAGAAGTGAGAGGAAAAGTTAATAATAACGAAGAAAAGTACCATCACTGGAAGGGGCGAGTGCAGGGGCTGCAGTTTGAGCCTGAACAGCTGCAGGCATTGAAAGAGCAAGAATGAGAGCGGCCACCATGGCCACAACTCCCAATCCCAAAGAATGCTTGCAAACAGCTGCCATCTCCAAATTACAGTCGCTTCTCTTTCTCTCTATTTGGTGCGTAAGAGAGAGAGAAAGGAAAAGGGAGATGAAGTGAGAGAATAAGAGGAAGAGGGTGGGATTTGTGTTGTGTTAAGGTAATGTGATTGCGTGGGAAGAGGGTGTTGCGTTTAAAAAGGTGACTAGAGTTGTTTTGTGGGGGAGAGACAAAACAGGAAAAAACCACTCTCTTGTGGGCCGTATGTTTCGGAAACCCATCTTATGTTTGCCTATTCCAATCTCTCTCATTCATTTTATTTAAGCCAAAATTCTATTATTATTTTAACCTCTTCATTTCTTACGTATCTGTTCCCCTGTTTTAAAAGGCAAACGAATCAAAACTCACGAGACACTGCTATTCTGTTAACTTTTACAAAAATTACATACCTATAACAATTTCAAGGATCGTATGATGATTCATCAATACCACACCATGACAAGTATTCATACAAGTTGAAACTTACAGAAAACAAAAATATTTACCGTTTCTCTGGATTATTGTGGTTACTTCACGTTTCAAAGAGATATCACTCAGTGCTTTTGAAGAAACATGTAATGTAATAACCATGGTCCTTAAGCCCTCCATTTCCACAACCACACCTTGACATTCGAAAATATCACATCACGCTTACTTCTTGTATTGCCAATTCAAATTAAAGCTATTTATAGATCCTATTAGCATATGTGTTGCCACCATTAGTTACTACTTCAGTATTTTTATGAGAGTATCTCTGTTAGTATCATAAAATTAACACTTTAGTATTATAAGACATTTTTATTGGAATGGAATAACATAACATAAAAATTTATTCATTTTTTACTAACATACGAGAAAATCAATACTTTTTAATTTTGATTTAGATACATTTGTAATTTAGATAATAAACAGGTAAAAAGTGAAAAGAAAATAAATTAAAATGTAGCCGTAGAATACTTATACACAAATTTATATCCATGCTTAGATTTATATCCATCTCGTAATAAATTTGAGGTAGTAGCCTCAAAACTTTACACAATGCAAAATTACAAAATTAAAGCAACCAGATGTCAAAAATACTTCACAATATCTTTTTTTTAACTGTTTTTAGTGTCTAAACAATCTTACCCTTAGTTATCGTAAGAAAAAAGGAGAAGTCAATACACATGCATTTGAAGCTGGTGTTTTCATTAGTCAATCATAGTATAATTATTGTTTAATTTATTCTATCATTTTATTATCTTAATATATATATATATATATATATATATATATATATATATATATATATATATATATATAAAGTATTAATTCTCTAATTTTCTTAAAAAATTATAATACAAAATATTTTGAAATTACACATTTTAGCAAAAAATACAACTTGTAACTCAACCTATTCTAATTTAATTAATAAAAATTGAATTAAAATGCATAAGTTCTAGTAAAAAAATTTAGCAACACGGCCCAAGATTTATTTGTTGGATGAAGTGATGAATTTGGCCGCAATAGATCCAAATAGTATACGTCATTGACTAAACACCGGGGGAAATTCAAGATGGTTTTTCTTCGAAAACTGTCTGTTAGTGAAGCTGCTTTCAACCTACATACACTTCATACTTCGTGCAGAGATATGGAGTTTAATCTTGAATCTAAAAGTTGGTAGAAACTCCTGCCATGTCCATTCTGAAATGTTAATCTTTTCACAATGAATCTGCTTCCTTTTTTTAGATTCATCCTCCTCGACTTTCTTTGTGTAACAAGCCTTTTCCACAAAAGCCAGACCGAACATCTTGGTTAATATTGTGACTTTTTCTCTTCATAATTATGCCTGAATTACGAGAAGTCGTGCCGTCAACAGAATTTTAGATGAACTGCGAGAAAATTGATGGCATTGACTTGAGTGACAAGGGTGAAACACTAAAACTATATATTATGACTGTACAAACAGTAAGGGTGCCCTTATCAAGGGCAAGCTTCCCCTCAAACCATCTGTAAAACTTTTATACATCCACTTGTATTAGCTGCAATAAGCATGTCTGATTTCCCTCTCCAACACACACTTGAAACAAATTGACTATAGTTATCATCAGTCTCTTTACCAGAAACAGGATCAATGGACCCGAACTTGTGCGAAGTGACTGGCATGGGAAAAGATTTATAGTAGGCATAGACCTGCAAGACCATACATAGATATCACTGCAAAATTTGTGCATATACAAATTACGGAATAGGATGTGTGCTCCCATTTCAAAGAGATTGGTGAACGTTGAATAGATGATAAACAACTTCAATGATTAAAAAATCCTAAATGGATAATAATAGTATAACACTTTTTTTGTATTTGGCAACTTAAAAGGCCGTCTTACAAATTTATAAAATGCATACCTCATTTGTTTCTGAACCACATGTTATATATCCATCAGCAACTGATAAACCCACAAAATTCTGCAATAGCAAGAGGTGTACTCAACTCAGTCTTTCTGACGTGAATCCATAGGAGTCGCTCACCAGAGTAGTTAACAATATATAATATTTTGACAGGTAAATCTGAATTTTGTAAATTTGCTTTTCACTACTTAGTCAGACCATCACAATCTTCATCTAACATACTAAAAAAGTGAATTTCTTTTCCTTTTTTAAATCTTATTTTCGAGGTGTGTGACAAACAGGCCCTTAAAGAGGCCATGGAGATAATTTACAATCAGAGCTAAAAAATATAAAATCTTACCTTCTCATTGGTATGTCCAGTCAGAGTTAAGCTGCAAGCACTAGTTGACCGACCCACAGGAGAGGTTCTATTGAGATCCCAGATCTTCAAGGTATTATCGGTTGATGCAGAAACTAGTGTTTCAGAGTCCAAGAATTTGACAAAACTTACAGATTTACGATGGCCACTCAAAACACACCAAGGGGTTCTAAGAAAGCGAAGATCATAGCAATAAGCCGAATTATCCGCGGATCCAAAGGCCAGCATATGAGATGAATGAGCAGAGAACTGAACACAACAGACATTAGCGACATTCCTTATTGTGCCTAAACTGTTTTTCTGCAAAATAATTTTACATTTTATTAGCTCTGGATCAATTGTAAGCAGAAATTGTCAAGTTAATTTTTGCTGTGGTTTTAACCAAGTTCCTATCCATAAATGCCATAACAACTTGAGAGAAAACAAGCAATACTGGCCCCAGTTTCTCTAATTAATTACCCTTTTCCGGTCAAGCAAATTCTCACAGTTTAAGCAGAATTGCCTTAAACTGTGTATGCAGGTTAAAGAGCTTAAGCGTACCTCATTGATACTCCACAGTTTCAAAGAACAGTCATCACTCCCACTGGCAAATTTAGTAGGGCATACAATAGAGAAATCAACAGACCAGGACCTCTTTTCATGTTCGGTGAGTCGAGAAAACTCTTGACCTGTATTGGCATCCCATAGCTGAAAATGCATCCATTTAGGCAATGCAATTAGTACTGCTGAAAATAAGAACATATCACTCATCAAGAAATAGTAGCCTTTTTCATACTACGGGAAAAAATTTCAAACTTTTTTCTTTTTTTATGGCGGAGAGGTGATGATATCGTTCTTGTTTATTAGACAAACTCTACGTGATAGGACCCGTACTCTAGGATACTACAATAAAGAAGTTAAAAAGCAATTCATCTTTGAATTAAAATAAAGCCCGCCATTGGGCATCATCATCCTTATAAGTTGAGGTCAAAATTACAGGCTAATTTACTAATCATCTACTTAAAATTTGGATGCCAATCTTGACAAAATTATATTTTTGTTCTCCACTCGTCCCTTTAGGGCTAGTTCGACATATCTTGAAAACGGGAATAAAAAATTAAATTTCCATGCAAATTTTCTCTTAAATTTTATCCACAAGGTATGGGTCCCATCTTTAAAGGTATAAAAAACTCACCTATTGGACAAATTTAATCTCAAATATGCAAGCGAAAATTTTACTAGACCCATGGAGATAAAACCATTACATGCTGATTCGAAACTGCATATGCCAGAATGTAACTCACGGATACAGCAAGGAATGTATGCCAATGATGTTAGCAATAATTCAAATGGCATCAAATCTAGTGAGCAAGCCATACAAACCTTAACTACACCATCATAGTCTGTGGAGGCAAGATAGTTCTGGACGTAGCTATTCCAGCAAACACAACTTAGCCTTGATTTGTTTACCATCTCAACTACAGGATAATGGATGTCGACAGAGTTATTGAAAATTGCATCGAACTGAAAAACTTTTATTTTCTTCGATATCCCAGCAGCAGCAAAGTAGTCTCCATCTCTATCAAAACTCAGAGAACAGATTACATTTACTGGATTGTTAAAATCAGCAGTTCTTAGTATGCCCCGCACTTCAAACTTTTGATAACGCGCATACTTGCACAAACCGTCAAAGAAAGCTCCTAAAGTATCTGTATGTTTTTCCATTTCTTTTTGAGCTACACAGAAGTTGTCAGAATTTCTCAGCACATCTTTATCTGGGCGGGTTGCTGTTTCTGTTCCAGGAAGCTTAATTGTAGATCTCATAGAAAAGTAAGCATTTTCAAGTAGGCACATATTTTTCATCAGTCTCAGTTCATTTTCTTTAGAAACTGTGTATACTGGTGGTAATATTTCTGCACTTGAAGCTTCTTTGAGAAGAGATACACCCTCTATTCCACAGGACGAGTTGTTCTTCAAGCTCGAGGAAGCCAAGGATAGTCTCAAATCATGCCTTCTTTCCACCTCTTTTATATCTGATTCCATGCATCTGATTTCCTCAGTCAATTTGTGGGCATCCACGTGTTTCTGCTCTTTCAGAGAGATGAGGAAATGCAATAGCAATTCTGATTCTGCGTCATATTGGTTAAGACTTGAGAGTAATTCCTCACAGTCCACCACTTTTGTTCCATTTATCACGTCAGATTGTAGAATCTCCCTGTTATGCAAAATAAGTAATGACTTCAGGATATCATAGTTGTCTTTGGTAGATATAGCATGTATGGAAAATGGAACTTCCTTACAAAACTCATAAATAGTTCTAGAACAAGATCAGAAAAGAAGCCCTCTCAGAAAATTGAGCCTAAGGTAAACCTCCTTTAGAGCTCAATTTCTATTAGTCCTCCCTTCTCTCTCCGCATATTCTCCCATCGTATCCGTTAAATAGCATGTTTTAGATATGTAACACGTGTCAACATTTGCATGCTAGCTATGAATTTAAATGTGGGATCTCGTTGATTTCCTTTTGTGCTTATGACTGTACTCTAATGTCTTACTAAAAATAACACACATTTCTTTATTATCTCTTTTACATACAATATTCAGAAACTTTTTATCTACATCCCCTGCTACTTGCATGTGTTCAGGATCTTCTTATCTGCCTCTCCACTCTCAGGCTGCCCGGCAGGCCAATTCATTTCTTCCCCTTCACTCCTTAACTGCCTATTCTTTTGCCAAGATCTCCGAAGTCCAGTAACTATAATGCACAAGATTTTAGGTAACTTAATACAAAAGATTTCAGCCTTACCTTATTGTTGGACGTGATGATGGTTCAGGATGCAGCATCCTAAGGCAAAATGCAGCTTCCTTAGGATACTCTGATAGGAAAGCTGAGGGAAGAATCCTACCACGAAGAGCAGACATTGCAGCAGTATGTGTTCGTTCTGAATCGAAATGATTAAATAACTGAAAGAAAGACCGAAAAAATAATCAGTCCTTAACTATATGTAAACTCATTTGCTGTACTGTTTCAGTATGAATTGACCAAGAAGTAGCATTTAATAAAAAAAATCCCAGTCAAAACTATTAACGGATTAAATTTACAACAACAGTTAATTGATTGCAAAGGTTTGAGGTAAACACCAGAACTATCAGTTTCATCAATCCAGAATGACATAGCAATGTTCAAAGCAGACAATAACATACAAACAAAAATCAATTAATAATCACCAGGTTGATGTTTGGATGAATAAGCAAGAAATGATCTAGGCCGTCTAGACAACCATTAATAGAATGAAAACATAAATATGGTTTAAGATGTCAGTACATTTGGGTGTAAATCATGCCATCTTTGTTTTCTGGACGTGATCAAAGTAAAAAAAAAAATTAAATGATCCCATAATATTGAGATCAAATCACTGTTTTAAAGTAACTAGGAAAACTAATCATAAGGAAATTATTACAATAAATCAGCTGATAATCAGGACCAATAATAAGGAAATAATTATAAACAACAACAATAAATGTACAGAGTAAATTTCACGGCATAGCTTCTTCTAAAGAGGAAGTAACATTGTGTCTGGCAAATATTCAGCATCCAGTTCAAATCATACCAAAACATTATAAAGATAGCTTATGCAAACGAGAGGGCAATACTAATGTAAGACTGAAGAATGGACAGTGTAAATAAGGAATAAAAAGGCATCAAAATAAAGACTACATATTGCAGTTGCTTAAAGTGCAAACAAACGGTAAATTAGCACGAAGTTAGCCCAAAACAAACTGAAAATTACAGGCCAATTGTCTCATTATTCACTTAATGTTAATGAATCCAAATATATTGAGAGTTGAAACAGAACAAGCATCAGTTATTTAGTTATTTAAGTTCGAATCATCTCTAGGTTCTTATAGAGAAAGGGTATAGAGTACCAATGTTCCATAGCAACAATGTTTGCAAGCTAATTTTCAAAAGAAGGGAAGACATACCCCCCACCCTGCCCCCCAAGTACAGACAAAGCATGTTTCCCACACGTGTACTCTTAGAAACACGTTAGTTTTAAGAAGTCAAGAATATAGCAGAGAAAGTGAACATTGAATTAATTTAATAAAGAGGGCATCCACCATCTGGACTATGCACCTCAAAAAAAAGGACCCCCAGACAGTAGATATTTGATAATATTGTGCAACCACCCTCGGGACTTGTATACCATTCTTCTTCCAATCCTTCGTTTGAGGAAGTCAATTGGAATTGACCTGCATTAGATATGTGAGGGAGGCGAGACGGTCTCCTAATATTATGCTTAGAAAATTGGATATCTTCCTTGTATTCATTGCAATGATCTTGTGATACCACTGCATTGACTTTAACATCATTGGCAATTTGATGATACAAGTCAGTCATAGGAGGGCACTGATTCTTATCACCTGCAACTCTAACATTGTCACCGAACTTCTGTTTCTTCATCCGCAAATTATGAGAGGAAGATTTTACTTTCTCCGACAGCCTTTTTCTAATAAGGGAAGTCTCTAGCTGAAGAACTTCAGAATTCGCAACACTATCTAATTTGTGTTTCTGAGTTGGCAACCCAAGATGCATAACATGGTTGGATGGTAGCAATTTAATATAAGAAGGGTACAGATTGTGCATTGCAACTCCCTGAGAATGAAAACCGCCAACCAAGTCTGCAATTTTTCTGAATATACTTAAATGCTCTGTTTTGCTTCCTTCGTGGTGCCTAGATTTCAACCATTCTCTCAAAATCACACCATCAGTGTCAAACCCACCAAATCTTGGCACAGTAGCATTATGAGGAGACTTTGCAATCTTTAAATCGGAGCTCGGGAATGCATTAGAATCCATCTGAATATCAATGCCAGACTTCATCAGGTTCTGATCTCTGGACACGACATTCAAACCATTAGAAGATGGACCTTTACATACAATACCCTTTCCCTTCAATGTACTTCTACTAAAATACTCTGAAAATCCTGATTTGTGTGCAGTTTTTGTTTGCATTACTTCGCGAGCATCACCTTCATCCTCCTTTTGCTCAGCTGTGTGGTCATCAGCGGACAAGTGCTGCACGACATTGCCATGATCGTAATTGACTGATTTTCTAGCTAATATGTCTCGGGAAGACATGGGCCCAAAATCTTCCCAAGCACTAGATGTAGCTTGAACACTCTTTCTAGCTATAATGCAATCCCTTCCCACACGCGAATCAGCAAACGGCTGACAATTATGCCGCCATGGACTGCGGCTATCATGCAAAGACCCTGGACCGTTCAAAGTACCGATTTCTAGGGTAGAACCGTTGCAACTTTTCACCATTAACTCTTCAACCATGACACCACCATCGCCATCAGAAAATAGACCTGGATGCAAATGTTCCCTTCTTTCAGCCATATTCTTATCTTCTGGAATTTCATCATATTCTTGGGGTTTTAATATTCCGCGGAATTCAGGGTTTAGTGAATAGCCATCATCCTTGTTCTGATGTTGCACTTGCACACCTTCACCAATCTCCAATTCTTCGTCCATGCCGTCAAAATTATCATTCCACATGCCCCTCACCACGTGACATGAAATTATTTTCAGAGCGATTCAAGTTCTGCCAAAGGTACTTAAACAATTAGCAATTGCACACACACCATACACAAACATGCTTCTCGAATGCTTCCCAAACGAAATGCAAGCAACATAATAAAAACAAAAACATACACAAGATATGTTGGCATCAACTAATCAAAATTCAAGAACAATCAGAGCAATTCACTAACCTGAGAGGATGAAGGAGCGAAACCAAAAAGCTCACCGCAGAAACAGAAATACTTGTTTTGGAAGAAATGCGATTTTCCGACCCGGTTACGAAACCGAAACGTTCAAAATGAAACTACAGAAACGAAAAGCTGAAAAGGGTTTTATTATTATGAGTGGGTTTTTCTTCCACCGCTCTCGCTCACCTCGTAAGTTGGTATAATTATAAGACGTTACGCTTGACTCAAATTTACGACATCTTACTTTCGTGCAAATCTTCGTGATTCACATCATGCTAAATTCCAAGTCAACGTTTGTTTCGTGACTTTAATTCCAACTTTCAACTTTGTTAACTTATAATTAAAAATAATTAGCCAGCATAATTTTTAATCGTGTTTAAACCAATTTACTATAACCATTTATGAAAATAAGTGAATTATCCACAGAGAAATTATCTTTTATGCTTAGCTTTTCTTTGATACCAAATTTCTTCCCTTTATAGAAATAATATTATCTGATCGAAACATATCATTTTGTCACTTTCATCCAAATATCCATTTTTGTGTTTATATTAAAAGTATAATTTTGGTTTTTTAATGAAATCTGTTTTTGAATTTTAAAAAGTATTTTTTTAATTTTAAGAAACGGCAGTGAATGATCCACGTTGATGTGGTATGAAACAGTGCACATGCAAAATTGGAGGGCACGATAATCCTTTCACGTCCACTAGTTCCTGATATTTGCGACTTTCTTTCCGATTTTGGTCAAAACAAAAACAGTATTCTAACTTCATCTTTGTTTACTCTTTGTCTGTGGTTCTCACAGTGCCACGTCACAATTGGGCCCTTTAAACCTTCTATGCGCCGCACTTGATTTTTTCCTTTTCTTTAATGCTACTTGGAATATCATAAACACAACATTCAAATCCATTAATTATTATTATTTTTGTTCACCGATCACTAATTCCCACCTCTTTGTATTTTGATGGTCATGATCTTTTACATTCTAATCCCTGATTTTTATCAACATTAATCTCATTAATCTGCTGTTTTATTCACCAGAAACGTTTTTAAATTATCAGAACTCTCAAATTCCTACTGTTACAATAAATTAAATTTCTAATTAAAACATTCAAAACATAATCGAAAAAAAAAAACGAAATCAAACGTTCAAATCGAAAAAAAAAGACCTATTTTTTTTTTTCTGAATTTTCTCTTTCTTCCACGTTCCTTCCTCTTGCCTACCAGCTTTTTTTAGATGTTGTTAATCATGCGCGAAACATTCAAGGGATACTGAATCGTAATAATTTGAATCCTTAAAGGGCATTTTATTCCAAATTACTTTATCACCCTCACCAGGCAAGACAATAACAACTGCTTATTCATTTCCACTCATCAAAGAAATGCTCAAGATATTCCTTCAATTTTCTTCATTATACTCTTTTACTTTTTATCTTCTGCTTTTCTTTCCCAATATCTCTCAATCAATTACATCTCACAGGTATTTTTCTCACATCTTTATCGCGCAAACACATAAATCTTATTAGATCTGTTCTTTCTTCATTTCCTTAATCCAATTTTGTTGTGCCCTTTTGATTTGTAACATTTGTGTCTCATTTTAATTTAGGATATATAATCTAATTAACATAAATCTGATTGTATGATAAAAATTATGACGGGATTCTAACAATGAGATTATTGAAACCAATGAATATTCAATACTGGTATTTGTAATATGGATCCATGACAGACACTTTTCTGGTTTTAAAAAGTGTTAGCGTATTCCATTTGCACATACATAGAATTTGTATATTGGTGTTGTAAACTTGACCTGCTACTGATATCATACATTCCTTTTCTGAATTTAGGGTTATCATTACTCCTATACAAAATATATTCAATCACCTAAAATATCCAAAAAATGTTTTAGATAACATAAATAGGTTAATTATAACCTAAGTTTTTCTTTCAGTGATTCTTATCTGTGATCTTCTATTGACAAGTGCCTATGTTATTCTCATAAACGATGCCTTCTATCCGTAGGACTGATTTTGAGCTCTATACAATTTTTGTCATGTTCTATTTCTATCAAAGAAATAGTTAAATACATAAAATTTTATTGATCTCTTAATATCTTTTTATTAAGCAAAAAATACATTATTATATGAAGTAAAAGTAATTAAAATTTATTTATATTTGCTGACTTGTGATATGCATTATATAATTTCAAATTGTCATATCTCTTTATTTCAGGATTCCTATAGTCATTTGTGAAACAAACAAAAGTTCCTTTGATAGCCATTTATTTTAAAGTATAGTATTTGCTCATGGTTCCATAGAAAAGATGACAAATCGTCACTCAAGAAAAGCAATCAAGTTTTTTGGAAGATTAATCGGTCCTGAAAATGTTGAAGAGCTCCAAAGAACCAGATCAGGTTTGTACATACTTGTTATCAACATTGGAGTAAGATTAAAACATGTCGAACCATTTTCTTTAGAAAATAAACGCAAAAAAAAAAAAAAAAAAAAAAAAAAAAAAAAAAAACTTACCAGAACTTAGTTTATATCTACCAGAATTAGCTTTCCTTATTGGATATTAGTTTTTTTTCTTTTTTAATTATAAAGTATGCACACAAAATAATACAAAAGAAGATCTTTATTAGTAATTCTTTGATGAGAGAGTTTGAGGTACTTGAAAAAAAAAATTGAAATTGAAATGCAACTGAAAGTAGGTTACGTCGAAGAATTTGTGAGTGAGAAGGGGTTAGTGTGCTTGATGATTGACCTATGGAAGATGAAATTCTTCCTTAACATTGAAGATTTTCAAAAACTATTATAAAAATATATTTATTTTAAAATATTTGAAGTTCTTAATTGAACTATATGTATGTATTTCTTCTTCTTTTTTGCAGATATTGAAACTAATATTTCTGGGATATTGAAATTTATTAAGAACGAGAGTCTTAATACAGAAGATGGAAATCTCAAACATTCCACAAACTGGACAGAATTTAAGGGGTTGATAGAAGACTTATGCAAGAATCATCAATCAATGTATGCCTTGTATGATCGTATTACTGAAGAATTTGAGAAATCCGTTTCTCGTAAAAGAAAAGTGTCTTCATCTGACTCTGAATCTGAATACTTTTCTTCAGAAGAAATAGATGGTTATAGAAGAAGGTCAGAATCTGATTTTGAAACTCCTAGACAAGATTTCGATAAAGGTGATGGTACAGATGAGATTACTAATGCTGAAGCACAAAAAACTGAAGAACAGTTAACTTTGCTAATGCAAGAGGTTGAGAGCTTGAGCAAACAAAAAAGTGATCTAAAACAAGAGGTTGAAAAGCAAACACATGAAGTTAAACATCTGACCTCGAAGAACACTGAGTTGAATGGTGAAATAGTCGAACTTGATTCGTTGTTGAAAAAGGAGAAAGATAAGGTGTTCGATTTGCAGGCACAATTAAATGACAATGAGAACCAAGAAAAGCCCAATATTGCAGATTTGATGGCAAAGATTTGTGAGTTGGAACAGGAGATCAAATCCTTGCAGACACAGAAAGATGAAATGGAAGAAAAATTAAAATGTGAGCAAAGTGAAGCATCAACTCAAAGAGAAGATTTGATGGATAAACTTGACATGGTGCAACAAAGGTTGAATTTCATGGAAAGTGTGAACAAAGAAGTAGAAGCCAAGATGGAAAGCCAAAGGGAGCAACTTTATCAAGATTTTACTGAGATAAACAATCTAAAGGACAATTTAACTAATATGAGATTGGTTGAGAAACATATGGTGGCAGAGAAAAACAGGCTTCTTTATAGGCTTAGGGATCTAGAACTAAATTTGGAAAGCCAAATGAGTCAGAAAAGTGAATTGGAAGAGAATTTAAGAGACAAGAATTATGAGATTAAAGAACTAACAGAGGAAAATAAGG
Organism: Vigna radiata var. radiata; assembly: GCF_000741045.1. Lineage (NCBI taxonomy): Eukaryota > Viridiplantae > Streptophyta > Magnoliopsida > Fabales > Fabaceae > Vigna > Vigna radiata. The sequence continues at coordinate 53,395,232 of NC_028357.1, read as the reverse complement.
TCTTCCAAGAAAGAAACCATGAACTTAGAACAACAATGACACAAAAGGGAGAAGAGTTATCTAATTTTATAAGAGAACATGAAAACCATGAAAATGGAGCTTCCATGGAAGTTATGACTTTAAAAGCAAAACTTAACGAAATGAGACTAGAGTTGGACACTATGCACGAACAGAAGAACAAACTGGAGCAACAAATCGATCGAAGTCAAAAAGAATATGTTGAAAGCCTAACAAGGATGGAAAATCTGAATGCCAAGTTGGCAACCCAAATAGGAGATCAAGAGAAAATGATTGAACAACTTAGTGAGGAGAACAAACAAGCTAAAGTTGTGTTTAGTAAATTGAAGACTGTTCAGGTAACTGCGGAAAGGAAAATTAATGAATTGGCAGAAGAGTTTCGAAGGAAAATGGAAGACAACATAAAGTTGTTGCACCAGAGGATTCATGTTGCAGAACAACTGAATAACGAAAATAAGTATAGTTACAAAATAACAAAACAAAGGTACGAGGAAGAGTTCAAAGATATAGGAAAGAAAATTGGTCACTATAAAGATGAAAAAACAAGAATTTCAAATGGGTTTGAATTTATTGCACTAAATGGATTAGATTTAGCAATTGAAAATCTGGAAGAGTATGCAAGTCGTGTGACTAAGATGATGTGTGAGGTTAAGTTTATGAAGGATCGGATGATGGAAAAGAATGAGGAGGTGAAAGAAATGAGAGAGAATGTGAATTACTTTAGGGAATTGTTGGATAAAAAGGAAGAACAAGAATTGTTGTTAAGGGAGAATTTGTGGAAATTGGAGGCAGAGGTGAGCAAGGAAGGAGGAGATAAGTTGAACCTAAGAAAAGAAGTGAGTCAATTGGAGAAGAAAGTGGGAAAATTAGAAAAGAGTGTGAAAAAGAAAGAAGAAGATTTAGCTAACCTTGGGGAGAAGAAAAGGGAAGCAATAAGACAACTTTGTTTTGTGATTGAGTTTCATAGAGATCGTTGTAACTATCTAAAGGATATGGCTACAAAAAATAGGGTAAATAACATTACATAGACTTGAGAAACAAAAATGGAAGAATATATTGTATATTGAATTTTAATAGTATAGTAAGAATTTCTTAATTTGTACTTTTAATTTGTAATGATTTTTTATTTAAGAACAAATAGAGATTGGATATTTGTTTAATAGATAATAATTTTTCTTTTATTTAAAATTCTTATATTATTAAAAATGGTTAATATTTAATTTTTTAAATTGGATTTTAAGATAATGATAAATATGTATATATTTATCTTGTTTCGTTTCTATTTTTTTTCATATACTAGTTCCATCTTCACACACAACATCGTTTTAAATTATTAATTTATTCATAATCTTTTAAATAACTTGACAATTTTAATTTTATTATTCTTTTTTATCCTTTGTTTCATTTAATTTGGAAAACTCTCTCACAATTCAAAATCTATACCCATTTTTGCTATCCTATAAGTCGAAATTCCATTGAGAAAAAAGACAAAAAGTGAGAGAGAGAAGAGAGTGTTGAAGGAAAAGGAAGAGAAACAAGAAACGATACATTCCAAGTTCTAAAGACACTTATTTTCTTTATAAGTTCACTCCTACTCTACCCATAAGAAAAAAATTAACACCTTAATCTTCGGGAACAATTTACTATTTACACCACCATTTAAAGCACATGCACCGCATTTACCGTCTTTATTAAATAAATTCAAGTTTAACACAATTTAAATTTCATTAACACTTGTAAATTAATTCAAACCCATCTTTAAACAAAAAGCGCACGTCCTTATATAAAGTGACTAAAGTTTTCCATAAATGTTATTTAATACATAATTAATATTTACAACAACACATAATTATCTAATTATTATTCTAGTTTCCAAAAAATAAGGTATAATTCTATAGTTGATCTGATGAACTCAATAACATTGTATTATAATGCCTCATGAAGTGAAATATTATTTTTAATTGTCAAATTTCTAACAAAAAAATTATCCATTTTATCTGTATTTTTTATATTTTAATATGATATAACGTTTTATCCAATTATACACTTAATTTAAATAATATAAAGAGAAAAATTATTATGCTCACAAAAAAATTGAAATAGCACATAAATATACATTGAAATAAGAAAAATGAAAAAAAAAATTAATATAATAACAAACTTACTAAAATTATATTAAGAAATAATAATAATTTTTTATTAAAACAAAATGAAAAATTTAAACGATTATTACAAGAGCGGGGAATCGTGTTTTTTTAGACGCAAAGAAAATAGAAAAATAAATAAATTTCCTCGAATTAATTAAAAAGATAAAACATAAAGAATATACAAAATTGTTTAAAAGAAAAAAGAAAAAGACCAGTTTTTATTTTCTATTTATTTTAATCATTTATATGATTAAACATTACAGCATAAATTCGAGAGAAAACTGGCTTATAAAAAAAATACATTATTCAGCTAGCAGAAAGAACAAGAAAGAGAAAATGGAGGAACATGCAAAGCGAATCACCAAACGGTGAAGTACATTATACAAAATATTTTAAAAATAATAATAAATCATAAAAAATTAGAATAACGTGACGTGTGACTTGAATTGCAGGCATGGAGGAAATAGCCACAGACACAAACATGAAATTGAAAGAACCAAGCGTGGCATCCTATCGTGCTCCTTTCTGGCATCTCAGTCCTAAATCATTATTATTTTTTCTTTCCTTTTTTAAATTATAATTTTCTGTCGGTTCCTAGCAAAGGAAAATTTATTTTATGAGAGGCAAAAACATTCTCAATTTACGACTATATATGTAATTTAATTGAGTCCAAGGTCAAACATTACATCATACAATTTATATATAACAAACAAAATGTGTATATTATGTATCGTATAAACCGATTAGTTATTTTTTTTTTTATATATATATATATAATGAAAGATAACTTTCAATACTTATTTTATATATTAAAAATGCAATTTGTAATATTTATTGTGTTATATAATTGTTAAAAAATTTACATTTAATTTTGTTATTATGAACTAAATCTCGATGAAATTAAAAAATTCACAATTTAGACTTTTTAAATTTAGATTTTATCGTGGTTTTGGAAAAATATTACTTTTTCTATTCTTGAGGCACACTTACTTTTGGAAGCAAACTCAACAATATTTTAAGAAATTGTCTCAAATATTTTTTTTTAAGAAACTAAAATAAGCACTCTTATGAACAAGTAATTCTTTATTTATGTCTATTGCCTTACAAAAGACAAAATTTGACTTGCCAATTCAATCATAACTGATATGTTTATTATTGGAAATTTTATTGATATATTAATTGACACTTCTAAATTGTTGGTTTAAAAATGAACAAAAAACAAAATTAAAGTTTTAAAAATATGTGTATGATTCATTAAAAATACGATGGAGAATTCTGAGAAAAAATGTGGTTGTTGTTTTATTCAAAATATGATTGAGATAAGCATATATTTTTAAAATTAAAAGGGAATGCCAATATTACCTAAAATAATTTATTAAGAAATTCTTTATAGTCTTAAAAATATGTTAAAGAAAAACAAAACAACGGTTTTTCTCTTTTTAAATGTCTATATCCGAGAGACATGACGAATGTAGTATGTGATACACGAAAAAAACACTGCGATTAAAGGAAAGTGACTAATAACATTATCACATATTTTCTATAAAAGATAGTTTTGTTTAATGAAATAAAACTAGTATGAATAACAATTTTATATTCAAACTCACACACACACATACGTATATATATATATATATATATATATATATATATATATATATATATATATATATATATATATATATATATATATTACTTTAATTTAAGATTATTAGTTAACTGTGTCAACTCGAATTCTTTTTTTGGACTAATTAAAGTAAAATTAATATTAAAATTTTAAATGATTTAAAAGGTTTAATAAATTATTATTTGTAACTTTAACTGCATTCAACTCAACCTAATTTTTCAAAAAAATTATAATATATATATATATATATATATATATATATATATATATATATATATATCAATGTTGATCCTAAGGTACAAAGTCACTAGATGCGAACTTTAAAAAAATAATAACTTAATAGAAAACTCAAACAAAGAAAGAGAAGGGTTTGGTTGATTTTTGTTTTTAAAAAGTGTTTAAATTATTCTACTAATACACTTTTTTTTATTAAAATTTAAAAAGGAACAATATGCTTTATAAACTATAAAGTCAAGATGATTTGATTTCTAGTTATTTATCAGCATCTAAATTAAAGAATTTAATATTTTACAAAATGTTACAAATAAGTAACATCTTCAATGTAAATTTCATGGTTCTGATTTGTTTAGAATTTATTTTACAGCTGTATAATAAAATTTCTGATTTTAGTATTTATTATTTTAAAAGTCATATCAAACGTAACTTTTAATTATTTGACAATGTAAATTTTGCATTAGTAATATATAGCTGCTAAACTTATTAACTACACTTTTAAAGAAAAACATTTGATTTAATTAAATTTAGGATCACATGTGTATTTCCTAATTACGTTTTAGTTAAAAATTAATTTTGATAAAACTAATTGTATAATGTATTAGAGTTGATAAGTGTTTTAAAACAACGAAACTAATTATTTTAATTTAAAATAATTGAATAATTTAAGTAGAACTTCTAAATTCGTCTACTTAAAATACAATTTATCTTTCTAGAAACTCGTTTCATGAGTTTTTTTTTTATATTCTTCTTAAGGTATCTGACTCTTGAATCATCTATTTTTTTATCAGGAAATGTCTAAGAGATCACAACAAAGTAATCTTTATTCCTATTCGATCAATTTCAGGTTTATAGCAAGTAAGTTTTTATCCTTATTTTTTTTAGTATTTTTTTTTCAATGATCATGCTTAGGAACCCCTTTGCATGTGTCATTGGTCTTTTATTATTGGTTCTTGGTTAATCTGAGGTCTTAAGGACTCACTATAATATGGGATTTGTAGACGTTTAATGGTGTGCTTGTTTAATGCGTGGTAGCGTTTCTATTTAAGGTAAGGGGAACTAATGGTTTTCTTTATGCTCTTTTAACTTGATGGTTTCAATTAGTATATGTTGATTTTGGTTAAAATGTGGAAATTTTAATTGCTTTAGTAAAAATTGTGATTCTAAATTATTTTCCTTATTGATCGGTGCTTTGTATGGATATGACTATATTGGTATGTGATGAATCTGTTTGGAATGGATCTTGTTTGTGAATTGGCTATGATTGTGAAGTCAATAATGGTATTTAATTAAGAAGTTGAGAAAGAGAAGGTTAAGATAGGTTGTAAGTAAACTTTTGGTCTAAAAGTGAGGTTTCACAAAGTGACTTGTTGAAATAATGGTCTAGATACAAAATTTTTGGAACTATTTTGTTACTATTTGAAATTTGGTTGGGTTATGAATGTGCAAAGAATTGGTTTAGGAATGTAAAGTAGACAATAAATGGTGTTTTGAAATGGACTTTGGTGCATTTTAGAGGTTTTAGATAGTGAGATTTTGAATTAGAGATTCTATGTTAAAATGAAAGTTTTGGATATTGGTAAGTCGTTTCTGACTTGTGAGAGTCCTTAAGTTGATAAAAAACGAGCTAGAATTTTTGGAATTGAATTTTGACCTCTAAGACGAGGGTTTAGTTGATTTTTAGTCAATACCTTGTTGTAAACAGTTGATAATTGGTTTAAGATAGGTTATACACAATTCTTTACAGTAGTCTAGAATCCAATCTATAAGTGTTAGAAGTTGGTAAAAATGGTTATAATAGGTCATGGATGTCCTAGGAATGTTATTTATATGAAGTCTTCATGTTGCATAATTATGCAACAAGGTTAGGCGAGTAAAAGGGGCTCGTTGGGAGAGTTTAAGTGAGTTATGGTAGTAAATTCTAGTGGTTAGGCGAGCCAACTCGCTGGACTCATGGAGCTTGTTGTTTTTGTTCTTGTTGGGCGAGCGAGGACTACTCACTATGTGACATTTTAGGGTTTTTGGCAGAGAAGTTTAGGGGTTGGGCGAGCTCCCTCACTAGACTTGGGAAGCTTCTTGTTTAGGCTCTTACTGGGCGAACAATCTATGCTCACTAAGCGAGACGTTAGAGTTGTTTTGAGTATTTTATTTTCTATTCTCTCTTATGCTTGGTTTCAAATGATGGAATGTTCTATATAATGCTAAGTGATGTGATTGAAAATGATATGAATAATGTGGTTGAACTCCAAATGGTTTGAAAAGAATTTATAGGATGAAATTCTTAATGGTGGTTTTAAGTAAGTGATGTATTAATGTAAGGACTCAATTTTGGAAGTTATCTTGAGGCTCCAATAATCACGTCATCTCAGATAAAGAAGGGGACTATGTGGTGAGGAGTAACAAGAAATCCTAGTCTATGGTTTGGTGTTATTTGTCCATAGGTGGTAGACAATTTCACCTTGTGTGGTAGCTTGGGAGATCGTTGTTTCACTACTACAAGTGTTAAACTTGTCATAGTTTGACATCGATACATGTATTCAGATGAGTTTACCTAGATCAATAATATGATTATTATCTAGTGAATGTGAGCATAAGGTGATGACGTATCTATAAAAAAAACATTAGGTGGAGATAGTGTTGATGCATAAATAGTATAGTACTTATATGTTTTTTTTCCTTTAGTTATAATTGTACATAAATAGTATAGTACTAATGTGCTTTTTTCCTTTAGTAACAATTGAAAATCCTTCTAATGTTTGGATTAGAATTTTGTATATAAATTTTAATTTATGATTGTATTTATTTATATTTTCTATCTCATGTTAACCCTTTAATCATATTAAATTTATGATAATTCTATAATAGTATTTTAAACTATTTATTTGAAATAATACAATTATAAAACAAGCAATTCTTAAAATATAAAAGAAAAATATAAATTAATCAATGAAAATATGTTTGACTAGTTTTTTAATATACTGAGAGAAATAGAAAACAAAAAACATAATTTTTTTACAAGTCAAAATTATTTTTATATACAAAATGATTTGATAATAAGGATCACTAGTTAAAAGTTTTATTTTCAACTTTTAAAAATCCTATCTCATTTTATTTTCTTTTTATAGTTTTCTACCATTCTATCGATATCTCAATCCTATTTTCGCGTTATTCGACTATGTTTTACTTGAATAAGTGCGTGATAAATAAGAAGTTTATATTAATAAAAAATGTATATTTTATTATATATTTTTCGGAAAAGTGAGTAAAAAATAGAAGAAAAATAGGAAATTGAAATTTTAGAAAATACTAGTATGAGTTTATAAAATAAAAACCGGAACATTAATAATACAGTGTTCAGAATTTCAAAAGAAAATAACGCGCAGAGGTAATGGTGGCATTGTAGTAATAAAGAGAGAAAGAAAAGGGCAAAGATTTGAAAAACAATTACAAAGATTCCATTCCTGAGATTTGAAGGTGGAAAATGCTGGCGTCTTTTGAGAGCGCTATAATCCAAACAAAACAAAACCACTTTTTGATATCATAATTTTTTAAAATTAATATTTATTTATTTATCATTTAATTATGTGTTAAACAATTCACAGGATTCATACTTATTTTTTTTCAAAATGACGTTTAAAAACAGAAAATAATTTTTAATTTATTCACAAGAATAATTTAAATCTAAATTATATCTTCAACACTTTCCTTTGATGCATGAATATCAATCATACCCAACTTGTTAATGACTTCTTCAAACACCTTTTCTAAAACATTTGATTCTATCATGTTGAACTGGGTTATGTGCAATTTCTACCGCAACCTTGTTGTCACAGAAAATGTTCATCGGACATGTCCATTAACTGGGACCAAAGGAGTAGTTTGAGTAATCAAGAATAACAGTGATGGGAAAAGAAGAATTATCTTACTAAATAATAATATTGGAAGATGAAGGATTGGACACGGCGAAATTGGAAATTTAGGAATTGGAAAAAATACAGAGATGAAAGAAAGATATTTGGGAATTAAAAAACACAGTGATACCATGTTAAACAATTTACAGAGAATAAAATACGATACTTTCATTCATACCTTTTTCCAAAATGACGTATAATTATTATACGTAAAAATAAGAAACAACTTTAAAAACGAACTTTCAACTTATTCATAACAATAATTTATATCTAAATTATAGAAAATGATATTTTGACATTATTTTTTTGACACCATTTTGACACTGCACACGTGTCAAAATGTGGTTAGACAATTTTAAATTAAAAAAAAACTTTGATTTTTTCTTCCAAATATGTCCTTGTCTCATATTTTTTAATTTGAAATCATCCAACACACTTCTATACAGTGTGAAAATGATGTGAAAAATAACGTGAAAATATCATTTTCCCTAAATTATATCTTCAATATATACAAACTTTAAACAAACCAAAGAGAAACAAACTCTGTCTCTTTTGAAGCTCCCTTTCAGTCACTTCCTTCCCTTCAATCCTTCTTCTTTTTTTCTTTTCTCAGAGTTTCGATCCTCTGCTCCCGCTTCTACGATCTTCCTTCCCAGTTTCACCGGTGACCGTCGATTTCCTATCCTCAGTCTTCCTTAAATTCTTCCATCACTTCAATTTTAAGCTCTTACGTTTCTGTGATCGTTTCAGCTTTGGATTCGATCGGATCAACTTTGTTTAGTTCGTAATTCAGCTTCTCCTGGTTTCTTTGATTCATTTTTCTCCTTCTCTGCAGTTGCACAGGGTAAACTTTCGTAGCCGTATCTGATCTTTAATCTTTGATATGAATTTTTATTGTCTTGTTAATTTTCTATGTCGATCTTGAACACTGCGTTCTTTGCCATGCTTTGAATTTTAGGGACAAAATTAATAAATTTGCTTAGATATTACTGACAGTTGACAGAGGAAGAAAGCTATTGCTGATATGTAAAATTATCTATCATTATTTTTTTTTGGTAATTTTGTTACCAGGTGATGCATTGATTAAATTTGAAGCTCACTCGTTCTTCTTCTTACCTTGAACTTGCTTTCCTTTTGTAATTTTTCTCTACAGGTAGCTGCAATTTTGCTTTTGGAGCTTAGCCAATTCTTAAGAGAAGAGTAGAAGGGAAACGGAAACCGTATCTCAGGTACCTAAATCGGATTTCGAAATATAATGATCTTGAACATCAAGATTAGTGTTTCCTATCTGCTTTCTTCTGTTTTCCCTTGCAAAGATTGATTTCTTTTTTCCTTTTCTCAGTTTAATTCATCAATTGTTTTAAATCACTTGAAATTAGCTGAAAGAAAGTATCTGTTGAGCTGTGCCGTTTGATTTCCAATCTTTTTATGGGATGATTCCAAGAGTTGCTGACGTGGTGTCAGATTATTGTTGTCGTCTCAGACTAGTTGCTGTATTTCTCCTCTTCTTCTTTTTAACTTTTTTTTAATAAAAAATACTTATAATCATAACATACTTAAAATACTTATGGTCATTATTAATAATACGTATGTATTTATTTTATTTTTATATCTTGTTCTGAAGTCTGAGAAGGTGAGGGAATAAAACGTTGGTACAGCGATGATAGTCATAAGATATATTTATTGAGAATCTGACCCTGAAGGGTGGGCCCAAATAATTACACGTTCTGCCCCTCTTCCTCGTTATTTTGTAGATTATATTTTGACCGCAATTCATCCCATAATTGAACCCAATTTCACTTCCTTACAAAAAGTGAACTAAACCCGCTAAAACACGAGGCACCAGGCCTCATATTTAGCATTGGACTGATGAGTTCACAAAATAATAGTAGTTTCTATTTTGAATAAAAACCTTTGTGCTTTTACAATCTTCCCTTATATTGTAATATTTGATTGAGAAAATAATTGAAGAAAAGGAAGAGAAATATATTGTAAATATAGTTTTTAGTTGAAGAGAAATTAAGAAAAAATAAAGTTGAAATGAACTTTTAAGAAAACAAAATAATAAAAATAATCTAATATTATTCCTAATTAACATTAATATTATTTATTTTAGTTATTAGTATTTTTTTATTAGTTTTATTATTATTATTTTTTTATCGTTATTTTGCTTTATTTATTTACTATAACAAAAATAAGTTTTGAGAGCCTCGAAATCTATGAAAGTGTTTTTTAACTAAAAATTGGTAATGCTCAACACAATCGGATTCTGTTCCATAACATAATCAATCATTTATTCATTGCTATTTTATGGAAAGACATTTTTTGGGTCCCACATATTTTATTTTTTTTACTACCAAACTACTCAATTCTCTTTTCTTTCCTTCTCTCACTTATCAAACTCACAGTAAATTTCCTGCAACATCTTTTGCTAGTGATATCTTGGAAAAATATTTTACTTTAAATATTTTTGTTCAGACACCAAATATTGCATCCCACCATCTTGGTGGGCTAAGAAGCTGTTGAACAAAATCCTTTGCGACAAAGTGTTGCTGTTGAAAGACTGCCTACGAATATCACATGCACTCTCACTACTGTAATAACTAAAACAACGTGCAAAAAAGAAAACTAGTCTTTGAAAGATACAATGTTGATTAAACAAGTCCTTTAATGATAAAAAATTTGAAAAACTTATGGTTAAAAATCAATACAATTTTGGGACTTCGTTGACCGGAATTAATGACCAAGCTCAGATTTGGTGATCACAGATTGTAATTTCTATCATTTAGGGACTCGTGACCAAGTTGGATAATTCAGGAACTGATTCTACATGTTTCAGTTGGTCTCCTATAATTTATATTTGTTTTTCAAGTTTGATAGATATAAATAAAATTTTGATGGCTCAAAACGTAGCTAGATTAATTTGTAGTATCGTTATCGAGGTATCTGAATATTTCTCATAAACATCTACAAATTTGTGTGCATTGCAGGGTTCAAAATATCAAGGAATTGTGTTGAAATTTCCACTTCTGACTTCCAGGAACCAACGTGGTAAGATACTATCTTGATGTGGTCCTCCTAAGAAGTTGAAAATCTATAAGAAAAGATGGTGAAACATCGCCTTAGAGAGTCTATCAAATCTTTGTTTGGAAGTCATATTGACCCTAATAAAGAAGAGCAGCTCCACGTAGCTAAAGCAGGTACAATTTTTTATGAAAGGCTAAATTCAGCTGCTACTATGACCGCATGATATCATATCTCTGAAAATAGTGATGAATACTTTACTATGATCGACAAGTATATCACATCACGATGATCAAACCAATGATTTATTGTTTTTCTACTTTTCCTACAGATATTGAAGACAAAGTGAAAGAAATATTGAAACTTATTAAAAATGACAACCTTGAAGAGGATGGTACCCCAGTGCAACTTTCCAAGAGGGAACCACTTATTGAACTGATTGAAGATTTCCACAATCAATACCAATCACTGCATGCGCAATATGATAATCTAACAGCTGAGTTAAGGAAAAGGATCAAGGGCAAGCGAGAAAATGGGAGTTCTTCATCCAGCTCGGACTCAGATTCAGGTTCAGATTATTCTTCAAAGGACAAAGGCAACAAAAACGGACAACTGGAAAATGAATTTCAAAAGACAATCGGAGACTTAAGGCAAGAGCTTGAAGTGGTGCATGCAGAAGTGGCTGAATTAAATCGGAAGTTGACAATTTCACATGAAGAGAAGGAGGATCTTAATTCCAAATATCTTGCAGCACTGAGCAAGATACAAGAAGCAGATACAGTTAACATGAATTTGAAAAGTGATGCTGAAGTATTAGGCACTCAAAGATCTAAACTTTTGGCTGAGAATGCTGAACTAAGTAAACAAGTGGATATTGCCGGCAAAAAAGAAGATGAACTGAGTCAAAGATTGGAAGAGTTGAAGATAGAAAAAGATAGTTTGACCATGGAGAAGGAGACAACTCTCCGACAGATTGAGGAGGAAAAGAAGATCACTGATGGCCTCAGAACCCTTGTTGATCAACTGAAAGATGAGAAATTAGCTCTTGGCAAAGAGTTAGAGGCAGTTACAAGTGAACTTTCCATTCTGAAACCGCGGTTGGAAGACGGAGAGCAGAAAATGACAGGTATAAGCCACAATCTGAAAGTTGCTGAGGAAGAAAACAAATCTTTAAAAGAGCAACTTTCACAGGCTTCAAATGAGGTTCAGCTGGCTCAGAGTAGAATACAAGAATTTGTAGCTGAATCAAGTCAGTTAAAAGAGAAACTTGATGAGAGTGGAAGGGAAATTAATGCCTTTACTCTGATGCATGAAGGTTTTCAGAAAGAATCCTCAAATCGTATCGGGGAACTTGAGGCACAGGTCACCAACCTGGAGTTGGAGTTAGAATCACTGAAAAACCAGAAAAGAGATATAGAAGTACAAATGAAGAGCAGCACCACTGAAGCAAGGGAACTAGGAGAGCACAATTCAGCCCTACAAAACCAAATATCACAACTCGAATTGAAGTCCAGAGAAAGAGAAGAGGAGCTATCTGCAATGGTGAAGAAACTTGAAGATAATGAGAATGAGTCATCTTTGAAAATTTCAGATTTAACATCTCTGATAAACAAGATGCTAACTAATATTGGGACACTACGTACTCAAAAAAATGAACTCGAAGAGCAGATAATTTTTAAAAGTAACGAAGCTTCCACTCAAGTGGAAAACATCACAAATGAGGTGAATGCATTGCAGCAAGAAGTGACGTCCCTCCAGCATCAGAAATCTGACTTGGAAGCTCAGTTAGTAGAAAAAGTCAACGAAAATTCCAAGAATATGATTGAAATGCAAACTCTGAAAGAGGAAATTGACCGAAAAATCCTTGAACAAGAGAGACTTCTGGAAGACAGAGAAAATTTAGCCATGCAGCTAAGGACATTGGAGTCAGAGATGAACACCATTCAGAACAAAAACAGTGAAGCTGAAGAGAAAATGAAACAGGGAATGTTGGAGCTACATGAAAAAATAGCAGAAATAGAGAAGATATCAACAGATAGAGAATCAAATTTTTCGATTCTCCAGGATAAGTTTATTAGCGCAGAGCAAGAAATTTCATCTCAGATAATGGCCTCCAGTGAACAAATTAAGAATCTTGAACATGATTTGGCATCAGTGCAGAAAGAGAAACACGAATTAGAAAAGCAGTGTGAAAAGCTGAAGTTAGAGATGGATTCTATACAGAACCAAAAGAGTGAAGTTGAAGAACAAATGATAACTAAAGACCATGAGAACTCTGGACTACGAGAAGAAATTTTGGGATTGCAGGGAACAGTAGCTGTGCTGGAGAAGACATTAGCTGAGAAAGAGGCAGAGGTATCCAGTTTACAGAATGAGAAACTGGAAGTAGAACAGCAGTGTGTAAATCTGAAGGTGGAGCTGGATTCCGCACAAAACCAGAAAGTTGAAGTTGAAGAGCGGTTGAGAACTAAAGACCAAGAGAACACGGAACTGAGAGAGGAAAAATTTGGATTGCAGGGTACAATTACTGCACTGCAGAAAACATTAGCCGATAAAGAGGCAGAACTATCCAGTTTACAGGAAAAGTTTCATGAAAAAGAGAGCGAGGCTTCCGGCCAAATAACTGTCTTCACTGTCCAGATTGAAAATCTGAAACAAGATTTGGTGTCCTTGCAGAATGAGAAACAGGAAGTAGAACAGCAGTGTGAAAAGCTGAAGGTGGAGCTGGATTCCTCTCAAAACCAGAAGGGTGAAGTTGAAGAGCAGATAAGAGCTAAAGACCATGTGAACACCGAACTGAAAGAGGAAATTTCGGGATTACAGGGAACAATTACTGTACTGGAGAAAAGATTAGCTGAGAAAGAGTCAGATTTATCCATTTTACAGGAAAATCTTCACCAAAAGGATAGTGAGGCTTCTGCCCAAATAACTGCCTTAACAGTCCAAATTGATGATCAGAAACATGATCTGGTGTCCCTACAGAATGAGAAACAAGAATTAGAACATCAGTGTGAAAAGCTAAAGATGGAGGTGGATTCCACACAAAACCTGAAGGGCGAAGTTGAGGAGCAAATCAGAGCTAAAGTCCTTGAGAACACTGAACTGAGAGAGGAAATTTTGAGATTGCAGGGAACGATTAGGGCACTTGAGAAAACATTAGCTGAGAAAGAGTCAGAGTTATCCACTTTACAGAAAACAAAAGAAGAATTGGAGCTCCAGCATGAAAAAATTAGTCAAGAACATGCAGAAAGCCTTGTAATGGTAGAGAATGAAAAGAATGACATATCAAGCAGGTCTATGGATCTTAAGAGAACTCTAGAAGAGCGAGAAGATTCATATCAGAGGTTAAATGAAGAATATAAACAAATTGATGGTTTGTTTCAGGAATGCATGGTCAAGCTTGAAGTTGCAGAGAAGAAAATTGAAGAAATGGCAGCATGGTTTCATGAACGAATTGAGTTGAAAGATCAGAAGGTAGCTGATTTGGAACATACAGTAGAAGACCTAAAAAGAGACCTAGAAGAAAAAGGAGATGAAATCAGTACTTTGCTTGAGAATGTTCGGATCCTTGAGGTTAGGCTTCGTCTGTCAAACCAGAAGCTTCGGGTCACAGAACAATTGTTGAGTGAGAGAGAAGAAAGCTTTAGGAAGACGGAAGAAAAGTTTCAGCAAGATCAGACAGCGCTTGAAGACAGAATTGCTATTTTATCAGCACTAATAACTGCCAAGAACGAAGCCTTCGATGAAATTGTTTCTAATGTCAGAGAGTGTGTGAACAGTGTCATGACTGGCATAGAAATTGTAAGCTGTCGAGTTTCTGATGACTGCAAAAATTACGAGGAGAGTGTCTACAACATTTCACGCGAGCTTGAGAATGCAAGGGGGCATGTGAGGGATATGAATAAGGAAAAAGAGCAGCTAAAGAGAGACAAAAGGCAGTTGTTGGAGCAACTGCAAGTTAAAAATGAAGAGGAAGTGGCTTTGAGGAAGACAGTTGAGAAGTTAGAGGCAAAGAGTGGAAAGGAAGAATCAGAGAAGATAAATCTGACAACAACTGTAGAACAACTAAAGAAGACAGTTAGAGAGCTGGAGAAAATGATGAAAGAGAAAGAGGACGGTATGTTGGACTTGGGAGAGGAGAAGAGGGAAGTTATCAGGCAGCTGTGTTTGTGGATTGATTATCATCGCAGTCGCTATGACTATCTCAAGGACATTCTATCAAAGACTCGCAGTGGCCAGAGAGCAGCATAAAGCCTCGTTTTTTCTCGAGTTTTTCTACGCTGCTTGTTCAATTAGGTATGCATGATGTCATGGTCATTTAATTTCTCATTAGCTCATTTTTTGTTCATGTGAATTGATTCTTTCTTCTTTTTTAATCTCAAATATGTGCGTGCTGTAATTCAATTTGTCCAGTATCAGTAGCATCGTGTAGAGCTAGTTTTGTTCCTCTTGAATTTTTTTGAATTGAATAATGTTACAGAGTTTTCTCCTTAATTTGTTCAACGTAAATATTTTGATAAACAAGTGCCCAGTATCAAATTCCTGTTTTAATTCTTTCATTTATGTAACGCTTGTTTCTGTTTCTTGTTCGTTTTTCCATCTCCATACAGAATTTAAAATATGATTTTATATTACATAATTCAAAATAATTTAGAATCATATTTTAGATCGTATGTAATTTGAACGTAGAGTGAAAATCCTCAATGATGAGGAACATAATAACTTGTGATAACAAGTTTCTATTCCATCTGATATCCCAGTAGCCACAGCCTTAACAGACTCGTGGTCTAAAAATATTAGTAAACTTGATTTGCTATTTATAGTGAAAACTTCTTTTTAACATTTTTTTTTTCATGTATAAATATCAAATCCTTCTATTTATTGATGATTAAAACAGTAACATTTAATTCATATGTTAAAATGGTTATTCACAGTTTGTTGGAGTTCATCAACATAAAGAATGGTTTAGAAGTTAGAATGATGCATGTGCAAGACAGGTGAAGAGAAAATGAGATTCGCAGTGCACTGTTTATTAGTCAATAATTAGCCATTATTAGTACAATGCTCAGCCTGCAGGTGGATGGAGCCAACCACATAACCCCACACCAGGATTATGAAAGAATGTTAAACAAGACAAAATTTTGTTACATTATTTTCGTGCCTTTGATTCATTTTAATAACAATTGCAACTATTATTACGATAATCAGTAACAAGATTTAATTTCGTTTCATTATATACGTTGTTAAAATGATTTTTTAATTAAAAGTATTATATTTCAAATTTATAATTTTAAGATCAAACTTCCCTTTAACTCTCAAACTGAACAATGTCATACACATATTTTTAATTTATATTCTACAATGATGAAATTACATATTCTACTTTGGTTTAAATGTGTGTGTGTGTATATATGCACACATAAAGAGATTAGAAATTTTGTATAATTTTTTTTAACTAAAATAGTTAGATTAAATAAAATACACATTTTAATCAATAGGTTTGACGGAAACCACAATTTTCTTTTAATATATGAAAAATGTATAACTTTGAATGGTAGAAAATAAGATTTTGAATGAAAAAAAGTTTAAAATAAAAAAAATAATTCAAAATTGTCATGGCTTGAATTTTTTTTTTTTAAAACAATAAATGATTAGTTTTTTTTAATAAAATAAGTAATAAATAACTTTGAAATTTTATTTTTTGAAACACAAAGTAGAATACAAATTGATTTATATTAATAATTGAACTTAAATTTATAATATGGGCCCCTAGATGTTGAAAAATTATTTATCATATTCAATATCTTAAACTTATACACTCGAGTATATATACCAACGCGAAAAGAAAATAAGCAATAGTAGATTTAGCATCATCCGGATCAATAATTATTCGGTTTTGGAAATCTAATAATTAAAATGATAAATTAAAACTTTACAGCTGTTTGCAATATATATAGGTATATATTTATATCCCTTATTAAGAATTTGACTATCTAATTTATTCAAATTTTTATAATTTTCTATATTGGTTCCTGTCTAAGAATGTGGGAGAGCAGGTTTTAAGTGTCTTCATTTAAAAAAAAAATGTCTTGACATTTCAGATTAATTGTTCTCTTGTTTATATATATAAAAAAATCATTTAAACGAAAAGTATTAACCTTCCACGTTCGCTGGAATATGTGTCGTTTTTTCTAATGTTTTTTTCTTACTAGTTTTTTTTTCTTATATAGTTTATCCTTTTTATTGTTCTATACAAATTCTTATTTAGTGTGAAAGAGTTCTTGATTATAAGATAAAAATTAGCATTTGAAGAAATTAATATAGGTGTTAATGTTTTGTTTAAGAGCACCCATAGTTTTATTAATTCTCAGTAAGAAATATCATTTTAGCAATTCATTTATTTTTATTTGTGTTTCAACAATGTTTTTTTAATTTATGAAAGTCTTAATATGTTTTCAACTACTTTTTATTATGGCTTGGAACTTAAGTAAGTGTTACCTTTGATAAACTATTACCGAAAGTGATGATAATCATAGATTCGGAAGAATTGTGATAATAACCATAGCACTGATTACAATAATACTGATATTGTAATTATTTTAATAAGCACAGTTTAGTGATTAAGTTACCATTTCTATGATATATTTTAAAACAATTATAATATATTATTTTCCTCTTAATGTATGATTGGGAGTCATAGTTTAAGAAGAAATAGAAATGGAATGGTTTTTTGTAAATATAATTTGAATATTTTATTTTATAATTAAAATATAAAATTAATACAAAATAATTATTTAATTTTCATTTTAAAAGAACTATCTTCCTTTTAAAACTATTCAATTTTTTTCTTTGACTTTTATTTATGTGAATAAAAGTATCAAATACAACAATTTTATCATATAAAAAATGTTATCTGATTAACTATTTCGGTTCCACTAAATAGTTTATTTTTATTCCATTAAAAGGAATAAAGTATCTCAAAGCTTAATCGAGGCAGTATATTGTTAATAATATGTTGGCAATTGACTATGAAGACTTTCTTTTTTTATTGTTTGATGAACTGAATGAATTTGATTCTGATGAAAGAGATGAATCTCCCACAACATAAGAAATAAATAGTGTTGAATTATGGATCTGATAATGTGGAAAAAGAAAATGAATTATAGAAGGAATACTCTGTTAATGCAGTGTAATGTAATCATTGTTTATTCATGGATCTGAAGTGAAGCTAACAGAGAGAATGTGATAAATTGTTAATTAAAAAGTGGAAAATAATAGGTGGAGAGAATCTTGTCTTGTCGTCAAAACTAGTCGGTAACAGACATGGATCTACGAACTATTCCACACCTTCTCTCTGCTCTTTCTCCTTAGCTTCTTCACTTTCATTGCTCAAAAAGACACGACACAGAGGAGGTCACTTCCTCTGTTCCATGCTCTGTCACCACTGTCTCTCCAAACAAACAAACACAAAATGAGAACCGATTATTTGAAGCAGAACTTCCCCTTCACCCACAGAAACATCTTCCTCAAGTTTCTTCTCACCCTCTTCTTCCTAGGCCTCGCTTTCCGTATTCTCTTCTTTCACTCCCTGCCCTCGCAGATTTCCCCTGTTCTCGAATCCCCATTTCCTCAAAAAGCCACCTTATCAGAGCCCCACAATCCTCCTCACACTGCAGCTCTTTCACAACCACTTTCCGAACCTCCACCTGTTCTGGAACGTGTTCCCGAACCTCCACCTCTTCTGGGTCATCTTCCCGAACCCCCACCTGTTCTGGAATTCGTTTCTGAAACTGAAGATCAGCTCCCTCCCACAGAATCAGGTCAGTGTTGAATTCTTTTCTATTGACCCTTTTGACAGAAAAATATATGCACGTGCGTTTAGATCTACGGTTCTGATTTGCTGTTGTGGAATTTGTTTTTCGTGATCATACCTTGTTATGCCACCATACCAAGCTGAATGGTTATCTATGTTACATTACGTATATGAGCTTACTTTCTGTGTACTTTGAGTCTAGTTTTTACGAATTGGAAACTAGATGTAACTTTTAGAATAGTTATTATGTTTAATCAGATGAAAAAACAACTCAATGCGGGAGTCAACTGACACGAATAGGTTATTTTACCTTAGTCGGTGGTGTAGAGTTTGAGCTCTCTCGCACACGTGTTGTTTAGATTTTTGAATTAGGTAGTTGGATTGTGAGGTAGGAGTGTGAATGTGTGGTTCTGATTTGAGCTTGATCGAATGCAGAACAATGCGATTACTTTAACGGGGATTGGGTTCCGAACCCGTCTGGTCCAACTTACACCAACGAAAGCTGCGACCTTATTGAAACTCATCAAAATTGCTTGAAGAATGGAAGGCCTGACAGAGAGTTTCTGTATTGGAGGTGGGCTCCTAGACACTGTGATTTGCCGCAGCTTGATCCAAAGAGGTTTCTCAACATGATGCGGAACAAAGCCTGGGCATTCATTGGTGATTCCATTTCCCGCAACCATGTTCAATCCCTGCTTTGCATTCTCTCCCAGGTATGTATTGCCATATCATCAGTGGTTCTATTACTGATCATTAGGTCCAAATGTTGCTTTCCCTTTTGTTCGATTGTTTCTATGAGGATCAGACAACTGTCTTTTGCACTTAAATTCTTATTGTTGGACCAGATCTTGCTTTTGGTTCCAATGTCTAACCTTGGAGGTTGGGTTTATTTACTTTGAAAAATAAAGTGAAGAATCTGTTGCTGTTTGCTTTTGTTTGGCTGCACTTGTTTGAGTAAATAAATGATGTAGTAGGCCTAAGTACTTGGAAGTTATATGTTTACAGTCGCTTATAGGCATGAACCTATATATTTAGTACGCGTGAGAGTTAAGTAAAATCGTTGTTTTTTACTTCCTAGCTCTGTTGAAGTTGCATCAGAATCTAGTGTCTTGTAGATCTGAGGCACTGAGATTTGGATACTATACAAGTATTTGAAAACTTGTTCAATTCATTGACAATAGCATCATTTTGGTTTACAAGGCTTGATTTGAACTTCCATTGGAATGATTATTGATTTTTGTAAAGAAGTCCATGCACCTATGTTAAGATAAAAAATCTTAGTAAGTGAGTTTATACTTAATCAATGGATCTGCAACACTTTCTAATCCATGGTACAACTTCATTTCTTGTAAAGTTTAACTGTCGGTGCTACAAAATGTTATCACAATGCTACAGAGCATAATGTATTTTAGAAATTATCGTGTCCTATATATACACATATACTGGTGTTATATTCTCGGGAACCATTGGAAGAGGAGTGATTGACACGAACTATTTTGTCCTTCAGGTGGAAAAACCTGTCTTAGTCTACCATGATGAGGAGTACAGGAGCAAAAGCTGGAACTTCCCCTCATACGACTTCCGTATATCAGTGATTTGGTCTCCATTCCTTGTGGAAGCTGCTATATTTGAAGACATAAATGGAGTTTCGAGTTCTGAAGTGGAGCTACATCTTGACAAACTGGACAGTAAATGGACGGATCAATACCTGGATTTTGATTACATCATTATTTCAACCGGGAAATGGTTTCTGAAATCTGCAATCTACTATGAGAATGACACCATATTGGGCTGCCACTCCTGTCCTAAGAGGAACCTGACAGAGCTGGGATTTAACTTCGCATACCGCAAAGCCTTAAAATTTGTGATGAACTTTGTAGTTTCTTCAAATCACAAAGGGATGGTCTTTTTCAGGACATTCACAGCCGATCATTTTGAAAATGGAGAGTGGTTCAGCGGGGGAACTTGCAATAGAACAGCACCAATTAAAGAAGGTGAGATGGAAAGGAAATATTTGAACCAGATGCTCCGTGACATAGAGTTAGATGAGGTTGGAAAAGCAGCTTCTGAAGCTTCAAAAAATGGTGTGAATTTTAAGCTTGTGGATTTCTCTGCACTATCACAATTGAGACCTGATGGGCATCCTGGTCCATACAGGCAATTTCAACCATTTGCAAAGGACAAAAAGGCTAAAGTTCAGAATGATTGTTTGCATTGGTGCTTACCTGGGCCAATAGACACTTGGAATGATATAATAATGGAGATGATTGTGAAGGGGTAAGAAAAAGAAAACCAGTGAAATGCCACCATACATTTGTGAATATTGAGTGAATTGTTACTCTCTCTCTATACTGTGATTCTTGATATTCATATTCATACAGAAGGATGATGGAGGTTGGAGATAAATATATTGAATGTAGCAAAAGGAACTCTAAATATTAGTTTACAGTTAATTTTGATATGGAAGTGCATGGGCATCAAATCTATCATCTCTCTCCCTTTTTCTTTATATTTAGTATTTATTTATTCTTATTCAACAAATATGTTAAATTCTCCACCACTGTTTTATGTTGTTTTGGTAAAGGATCATGATATTTTGACAATTATTTTTAACAATTTTTTTACAACAGTATATGTAATCATTTTATTAGTTTATTTGAATTTATGTTTAAAAATATTTGTCAAAAAATAGTTGTTAAAAGAATTTTTTTCCTCTGAAAAATTGCTTTTGTATATTTTTCTTTTGTCTTGGCGTGAGTGTACGTTAGTTTCACATTCTAAGTGAAAAATCGTGACATTAGTTAATAACTTAATCATCGATTTAATATTTAAATATGTGAGAATTCTTTATTTAGTCATGAATAAAAATATTTAATCTATAATTCGTAAATGTATAAAGAAATTAAATAAGTCTTTAATATTATAATTTAATAACCAAATGGTTCCTGATCTTTTTGTCAAATTAATATCTAAAAATATATTTTAATTACGTGATATTTTACTAAATTATGGTCCTAATGCAACTTTATATAATTGTTTTTAATTTTATTTTTATGATGATAGTAACGATGATGAAAATGTTAATAACAAATAAATTAATTTTTTGATAAAAAAAGAACTTTACTTTTCATTCTTTTTTCACTTCTCTATCTATTATAATATAAGAAAAAGAAGATACTAAAAAAATTATTTTATTAAAAAGTTAGCTTTTAAGTCATTGATATTTTTTATTTATTTTTTGTTTATATTTATTTTGCTCTATTCATGTATATTTTATTGACAAATATTTCAAAAGTTAGTTTTCAAACATTTTTTATTTATATTTATTTTATTGTCACATGCATTGAAGTTATTTTGTTAATNATTTAAAACCTTTTACGATCATAGTTAAACAGAAACAATTTTAAGAATAGAAACCTTATGGTAATTAATGAAATACGAAAGCTTATCATTATAAATGAAAATAAAAATAAACAATAATGTTTTCCGAATATAAAAAAATTATATATAAGACTAACCCATTTGAAATAATCTTCATTTTTAAAAAATAAACTCATTTTAACAATTTTTTTTAAAAGTACCATTTGTTGTTTTTTTCATTAACAGTCATTCATTTCAAACGTTCAAATGCAATTTCCATTTATAAGTTTTATGTTTTTAATAATAAATAGTTACCTTACTGGTTTAAAATTACCAATTAATAGTTATTAATTATGTGGATTTTCAAAAATTCAAAATATCCCCAAACATGGTAAAAACGGTCAAATAATTAAAGAGAAACCAGGAGACACACCCCCTCTTTCAAATTTGAATATTCCGACCGTTGCTCCAATTATCCTACATAAGACCTCGTCCTCTGCCCCAAACAAACTCACTGTTTAGAACAATTTTTCAGAAACAACTCTTTCACGCTGTTCTTTTGTTTCATCGATGGGTGACACAGTTGCTCCGGTAGCCACGAAGAGGGGGAGGGGCAGAAAGGCCCTGAAGGATAAAACCCCATCAAAAAATGAGGCCAACATCAACGCGGGGAAGGTTTCCGAGTCCTCAGCGACTCCAATTTCACCCTCGTCGAAACAAGATTCCAAGAAGCAGCAATCTTTCGAGAAAGAATTGCTCCAGATGCAGGAAATGTTGCAGCAGATGCGCCTCGATAAGGAGAAGACTGAAGAGCTTTTGAAGGCCAAAGACGAGGCTCTGAAGCAGAAGGACGAAGAGCTCGAAAGCCGTGGCCGTGAACAAGAGAAGCTTCAAGTTGAGCTGAAAAAACTGCAGAAATTGAAGGAGTTTAAACCAACTATGGTGAGTTCAGTTCATCTTTCATACGGGTGTCTTAATTTTATCACGGTCTTCAAATATGTTGAGAGTTTCATCCGGACAGCTGATGTTGGTTGGAGAAAATTGTGGGCAATTGGGGTCCGTTGTATTATTTTTTTGTGATTGAATATCTTTTTTAAAGGTTTAATTTTCATTATCTTCCTGTGATTTTCTTTTTATTTATTTATGTGGGTGTTTCTCTTCCTACATGTGTAGAATTTGCCTGTGATGAAAGATAATGAAACAAAGAAGGACAAGAAGAAGAAAGTAGGCGGCTCTGAGAAGAAAAGACCTTCTCCACCTTATATTTTGTGGATGAAAGACCAATGGAATGAGGTAAAACCAAGTTATTGTTTGAAATAATTCTATTTTCTTTTTCTTTTGTTTGTTTAGCCTGAATTCGATGGTTTTAATGTATTGTTGTCTTTGGTGTTTGGTGCAGATAAAAAAAACTAACCCAGAGGCAGAATTTAAGGAAACTTCTAACATGTTGGGGGCTAAATGGAAGACTGTGAGTGCAGAGGAGAAGAAGCCTTATGAGGAGAAATATCATGCTGAGAAAGAAGCTTATTTGCAAGTGATTGCAAAGGAAAAGCGTGAGAGTGAGGCAATGAGGTTGTTTGAAGAGGAACAGAAACAGAGGACTGCAATGGAATTGCTTGAACAGTACATGCAATTCAAACTAGAGGCAGAAAAAGAAACCAAGAAGAACAAGTAAATTTTAAATACTCTCTCTTGAACCATTTACAGTGCTGTTTGTGCATATTACTTCTCTTGTTCTGGTTAGTGATGTTCGTATTGGATCTTCCCAGGAAAGAAAAGGATCCATTGAAACCAAAGCATCCCATGTCTGCTTATTTCTTGTTCACCAACGATAGGCGAGCAGCTCTTCTTGCCGAAAACAAGAATTTCTTGGAGGTAATTGCGTGTGCTTTTTCCCATCTCTTGTTTATTAACCATGACTCTTTTTTCGAAAGAAAAAAAAAACATAAATTGATACTTCTTTTATTCAGGTTCCAAAGATCACAGCCGAAGAGTGGAAAAACATGACAGAGGAACAGAGGAGGCCTTATGAAGAGGTTTGTTCATTTGGTCTCTCAACTCTAGAGAGGTTTTGTTCATTTGGTCTCTAAACTCTAAATGATTAATTATTTATTACAATTTGTCTTGTAACCCTCAGATGGCAAAGAAGAACAAGGAGAAATATGCTTTAGAAATGGAGGCTTATAAGCAGAAGAAAGATGAGGAAGCTGCCCACCTCATGAAGGAGGAGGAGGAGCATATGAAACTTCAGAAACAAGAAGCCTTACAACTGCTGAAGAAGAAGGAGAAAACTGATAATATAATCAAGGTATTATTATTTTTCTTCTGTTCTCTTTCAGTTTAAACCCTTGTTGTTCCTTCATTTTTTTTATTACACATTGTATCTTTACTGATAATCCACCCTATCCTGATGCAGAAAACCAAACAGAATCGTCAGAAGAAGAAACAAAACAAGGAAGACAAGAATTCTGATCCAAACAGGCCTAAGAGGCCTCCATCATCGTTCATCCTATTCAGGTATCTTCAACTTGCAAGTTAAACTAAATTGAGAAAACATTATTTATGGTATTGTAGAAAGCTGAAATTTTATTCTGTGCCCAGCAAAGAAGCAAGGAAAACTTTACAAGATGAAAGATCAGGAATCAACACATCAACCCTTAATGCACTCGTCTCATTGAAGTGGAAGGTACGTGTTGCAACATAGCTTTGTTCCACAATTAATTTTGGTTTTGCTTAGAACACTAGTTCAATTTTGATTTTGTTATCATTGATTAGGAACTGAGTGAGGAAGATAGACAATTCTGGAATAGCCAAGCGTCTGATGCAATGGAGGCGTACAAGAAGGAGATGGAGGAATACAACAAATCTCTTTCTGCAAAAAATGAATAATGAATGTACAAAAAAATCTCCCTGTGCATGTTCAACTTGTATTGAATATGCTTATCTTTAAAGTTTAGTTGTCCGTTTTCAACTGTAATTTTCTTTACACGAGTTGTAAAGAAAATCGAACAATCATGTCTGGTTCATTTTAAGACATTAAAGTACTACTGGCAATATTTCTTAACTTCATCACGAAACAGTTGATCTCTTAGCAATTGATGTTGGTTTTTCATTTGTGAACAAAATTTAAATGTTTGCATTATTAGCATAAACAAAATGCAATTAACAGTTATTTGCCATGTGGAATATCTCTTTCCAAAGCAACTCATTTATTTAAAGATTATCTATTGACATTGAATAGATTGGGAGAGTTAGTATCTGAGCAAGGAATCCTTTCAACAAACATGAGCCATAAATGCTAATAATAAACCTTTGACTTTTCTATGAGTGTTGTTGTACAGTGCCTCTCTTCAATGCAATTCATTGCCTTTTATGGTCACCTCTGAGTATCCTCTGTAAGATGATGTATCTGAGGTGCGCCTAATCACAAACAAATAACTTTTTTTTTTCATTTTTTATAATATTGTTTTCTAGGTTTTCAAAGAGACCCATCTTTTCGTCAAACATCTACATTCAGACGACAACTTGTTTTGATGTGGTTTTATAGAAGTTGAAATGAGGAAAATAAGAAAAAGTTTTCAAATTTGGATAGACCGATATGGGTGGCTTGATGCACGTATTCCGGAACTATTTAATTTAAAAAATATTTCAATGGTATAAAAAATATATTAACACTTAATATATTTAGAGTGAAAATAAAAATAATGTTTTTTAATTTTTTAATCTGAATGACGACACATTTGGAAAGTGTGTACACAACAACAAACAAGGAGGACTCGTTACTGTCCAAATAATACTTTATGAGAAGCAATGACGTGCAACCTAGTTTTCATACGCCTCAATCATTGAAATATAGAAAACTTTACGGCAGAACTATGAATTAGAAAAATTATTAATGATTAAAATGTAAATGACACTTGTAAGTTTATTTTATAAAATTGAGTTTGAGTTACAACTTTATTTTTAACACCTTTACATCATTTTTAACATTAACTATAATAGGACAAGGTTTGTAATAAATATTTTCAAAAAAGATTTATAAGTCTAACAATATATTTATTTATTATAAACTCTTCTTTTTACCCACATTTATAGAAGGCAAAATTTTTCCTTTGTTGTCGTAATACTAATTAATTAAGCACTAAATATCTTAATTATTAACTGTAGCGTTACTAAAATACATAAATACATTGGAAAGTGAATCTAATTAATATATTTCAAAGTATAATTTCTTTCAAATATCTTAATCATAACAAAGTTACTTTTAGATTCTCAAAAAAGTAAATTAATTTTAAGATAGAAATATTTTTAGTACAGGATTGAAAATACTATACAAAGGCTGTTGAATAACTCTTCACAACATTTTTTAACATTTAAATTTAAATGTTTCTAGATCCAAATGTGATTTCCAGAGGATATTTAGAAAAAAACCATTTTGAAATTGAATAAAAATATAATTGAACGAGTAATAAATGTTATAATAATAAAAATAATTAACTTATTTTGTGAACTGTGTTATTTATAAATTTTTATTTATTTGATCTAATTTATGTAAATAATTAACTTATTAATCTGCTTAATGTTAGGTTAACATGTTTTAGGTTTTAATCATAATTTACGTCCAATCTTACAAAGTTTTCAGGTACGTGATGTTAACAGAAAATAATTTCTTCTAAATTAGTTAAACATAATATTAATTTTTATTTTAATAAATACATATAGCAATTAATAAACATTACATATCGGATTATTTTAACTCAAAATTCAATTAATATTACTTGAATTTTTTATTGTAATAAAAACAAAATATATTCTACTTCATTAATTATTTATCCTATTTTAAATAATAATAGTTTTTTCATCTTAAATAATGTTTATCTAAAAAAATTACAGAAACAATTAATTTAAAATAATAGGGTAGCAAATGACCTAATATATATACAAACACCCACCCACGTATAGCTTTCATTCTCCTTCTTCCTTAGTTAATAACTCAAGGCCAGTTCATCCATGACGGAACCACCAAAAGCCGATATCCATAACCACCACGACGAGGATGCAGATGCCGGAGCTGCTTTCGTTCTCCAATCCAAAGGTAAATAACTCCGATTCAAAAACCATTGACATCGGAACTCATGAATTTAAGTAACTTTGGTTTCTGTTAAACGAAAGTAGCCACCGCATCCATGCATGGCTTATAAAGTCTCCGATAACTCAACAATTGACAGGTCAGTGGTGGCACGCGGGGTTCCATCTAACCACGGCGATCGTCGGGCCAACGATTCTGACTTTGCCTTACGCGTTCCGAGGATTAGGGTGGGGACTTGGATTCTTGTGCCTAACTATGATGGGCGTTGTTACCTTCTACTCCTACTTCCTCATGTCCAAAGTTCTTGATTACTGTGAAAAATCTGGTCGCCGACACATCCGTTTCCGAGAACTAGCCGCTGATGTTTTAGGTGATTAATTTATAAGAATTTCTTTCTGCAATTTATCTACATTTTTTGTTTTTTCTTATGTCTACTTCGTTTGAATTAATCTTGTTATCGGCAAGTCTTTATTGTTTGTCCCTCATTTTCCTTGATTGTGGAGATCTTTTTCCTTTCTCAGTAATTCTCTTGTTGACTTTTTCAATACTAAAATCAATTCCTTTTAAATTACTTTTCCGTTGAGATGTTATAAACCTCCACTCCACATGTATTATATCTCAAATTTTTTAATACTTAACTGAAACTTCTAGATAGAATGGAGGTTAAACACTAACTGATTTGAGCTAATCACATATAAAAAGATTATGGTACAGTTTTTTATTTAAAATTATAAAACACAAATTTTGAATTTTTTTTTAAATTTTTTTATCAGCAGAATAACGTTCTTTTTATATGTTGTACAATCTATTAATTTTCACGAATAATCTTTGCTTGAAGTGTGAGTTTCTTGTTAAAATGTTTGTTTATGTACAAACCACACATTTTTAATTTAAACAAAGAGAGGTTTGTGACAAATTTAAAATGATCTTAATGGTGAACTGATATAGGAGTTTTAAATCTTATATTTTGTCAGTTTTATTCTTTATAGAATTATCATTGATTTTAATTCTTTATGTTGACCATTATTACATTATTAGATCATATTTAATATTTTTTAAACGAATTAATTCAGTTTTATGAAAAAATTAATATATATTTAACGGTATGATATATATAGATAATTATGAGTTTTATACGTCATTTGACATTTGTGATGCAGGGGTTGAAACATTTATGATTAAATAAGTTTAGTTTGAAACATTTTCAGTCAACATTTTTTCTTACATTTGATCACTTTTTCTTTTTATTTAGTATTTAAACGCCTTTTTTTTTGTTTCTTTTATTCGGCTGCGAAATTTCGGGCTATATTTGCTTAAATTACATAAATTTGTACAAATAATTTGTGCTCACAAAATACTTGTGGCCCGAATTTGTACACCCATCCCAGTTTGGTGAGATTCTATCTTTGGATCAAATTGAAATTTCTTTATAAAATTAAATGAGAAAATTTAAGATAATATAGGGTCTACAATTTTTAAATGAAATTTTACTGTGATTCTATTTCACTATTATTTTTTTTAAACTGTGAAGACTTTCCAGAGTCATTTCACACTCATTTTTTATTACTCAACTGAATTCCTTTCATTTTTTTCAAAATAAAACAATAAATGTTATATCTCAGAAATTAATATATGACTGATTTTTTTTTCTATCTTTTTGGATCTTTAAATAAAAAGTGAGACTACAAGATTTTCTGAGGTTACATCATCATAGGTGTATGTAAGTTTATATTTTATGATTGCTGTTATTAATTTTGGTAAGATTATAAAAGATGTATTAATTTGTAACAGGGTCAGGATGGATGTTTTATTTTGTAATATTCATTCAAACGGCAATCAACACTGGCGTTGGCGTTGGAGCAATCTTGCTTGCGGGTGAATGCCTTGAGGTTATATTTATTATTATATAAAGAAACTATAAAGACTACACCAATGAAAGCAACTGCTTGTAATTATGTATACTTGTGTTATTATAGAGTATTAATGAGTTTCGTTTAGTCCCATCTGATTGCTCTTTTATTCCTTTTTCTTTCTAGCCTAACATTTCACCAAGTTTTCACTGATTGATTAGATATTGCACTTAACTCATACGTAAGTCATTGAACTGATCCCAACTTCCAATATAAAACAATGTACCATCTAAAGTGTTAAGAGGACGAGTACTCATGGAAATTTCCACTCGGAACTTAAACTCAACCTAACATAACGTAACCATGGTTGGGTCTAACCGAAGTGTTGAGTTAGAGTGAGTAGTGACAAACTGAAAATGGCCAATAGAGTAGTCGATGAGAAAATATCAAAGTTTCATTGAAGGAAGAGAGAGAAAAATTAAAATATACAAATTCAATGATAGCAAATTATTGAACTGCTTTTTTCACTAGGAGTTAAGTGCGGTGCAAACGCAACAGGAAGACTATCGTGATTTGTTGAGTCACGCTTTCTGCTCATCCAAACATTGAAATTTTGGTTCATGAAGGCAATTTTGTTCACACGTCATAATGATATGTAATTTGGCCTGCAACGATAATTCAAGAATAATAATCCTTTACTGCATTATCTTTGCTGCGTATTTTGCTTTAAGAGAATATGATTATTTGGAGTATTAAATATCCGTGTTAACCATTTTTCTAATTTTTAACTTGAAAAATTTATTGACTGCTTTTTTTTTTTTTCTTTTTTTGTCATGGAAGATCATGTACTCCAATATTTCAGTTCACGGATCCCTTAAATTGTACCACTTTATAGCAATGGTGACAGTGGTAATGATAGTTTTATCTCAGCTTCCTTCTTTCCATTCCCTGCGACACATCAACTTGTGCTCACTACTTTTCGCCCTTGGCTATACCCTACTCGTGGTTGTTGCCTGTATTCATGCAGGTATTTTTTTTTCTTCCCTTGGTTACACTTTTACTACAAGTGCAAACATTTGAAATCATAATTCTGCAATCGGATTGCATAATACTAGTGCTAAATACTTCTCACTCAAATTCACTTGGACCCTTCTTCTTTTAACTAAATGACCAACCTAAGGAGTGTTTTGAACAACTTTATTGAACTTGAGTTTTACAAGCTCTTTTAGTTTTTCCAGTAAACATTTCAGTCAAGCATATTATAAATTCTTATCCGGTCTGTGTGTAATTATGTTGTTTACACAACAAATGAACCAACTGTCTTTCTGGTATGCACTAAATGTAACTGTGCAGACCCTGTGCATTGCTGTTACTTTGAAACAATTTAGAATTTGTTGTCAAATGCTAACTAGACAATAATAGATTTTTAACTAAAACATTGCTGAATGTTTAAGTTCTCACAAAGGTAATGAAGTCAGAAAACTCCAACCTAATGTTGCAGGTACGTCAGAAAATGCCCCTCCAAGGGACTATTCTTTAGAACCTAAGAAGTCTGCAAGGGCTTTCAGTGCCTTCACGTCTCTCTCCATACTTGCAGCAATATTTGGAAATGGCATATTACCCGAGATACAAGTACCTAATGTTGCTCTTTCTAAGTTTAAATAATTTGTTTGGATGTTTCATTGACCTTGTCATTGCAAATACAGGCAACTCTGGCTCCCCCTGCCACTGGGAAGATGGTAAAAGGCCTTATTATGTGTTATACAGCAATTTTTTTTACTTTCTACTCTGCAGCAGTTTCTGGATATTGGGTGTTTGGAAACAAATCCAACTCAAACATTTTAAAGAGTCTGCTACCAGATAGTGGACCTTCTTTGGCCCCAACATGGGTTCTTGCACTTGCAATCACCTTTGTTCTTCTTCAGCTCTTTGCCATTGGCCTGGTAAGCTCCCCCACACTTCTCTGTAAATGGAAAGGGCAATTGGATAGGATTGAGCAATCACCGAAAATTCTATTTGATTTTGTTCCTTCTCTTGAGGGATTATTTTAGGGGCAACAAAGACTTTAATTTTGTTATATTATCCACTGTCAACTAATTAAAAATCACTTTATATACAGAGGAATTATTACATAGTTTCAAATCACTGATATCATGGTCAATCTTTATCAGCCTTTGTATGCTAAAAAAGCTGGCCGTGTCATGTGGAGATTGACTATGTGATGTAAACATGTTAAACATTTGAAGTAGTTATTACAAAAATCAGTAAACTGATCCTTGTAGTGTGTTTTAATGAGATAGCATGAACAAAACTGTCATGAGCAAAGGTTTAATAATGTCTGTCCCAATATTATTATGACAGGTTTATTCTCAAGTTGCTTATGAGATAATGGAGAAGAAATCAGCTGATGTGAGGCAGGGGATGTTTTCCAAAAGAAATCTCATTCCTCGCATTATTCTCAGAACAATTTACATGATATGCTGTGGGTTTTTGGCAGCCATGTTGCCATTTTTTGGAGACATCAACGGTGTGGTTGGTGCTGTTGGTTTTATCCCTTTGGATTTCATTCTGCCTATGCTTATGTACAACATGACATACAAGCCTCCAAAATCATCCTTAACTTACTGGATCAACCTCTCAATTATAGTGGTTTTCACGGGTGCTGGAATCATGGGTGCATTCTCTTCCATAAGGAAATTGGTTCTTGATGCCAACCAGTTTAAGCTATTCAGCAGTGATGTTGTGGATTGACAAAGTTATTTCAAGTTGTGAAACATGTAACATACACTAATCTCATGAGAGCTTGTAAATCTCAAAATAACAAACAAAAGTCTATTTAAGAAAATAGATAGTAGAGAATCCATTCCCGGGTTCTAAAGCCCACACTAGTATGTCCAGTAAATTCGGAGTTCGAGATGAAAATTGCAAGTGCTCTTATATGGGTACATTTTCCAAGATCCAATCAACCGAAATCACCTTACAATCTGTTTAATTGGTGCGAACTGGTTACAAATTGTTTAGAGTTTGATTTTGTGCATAAATCACATCAAAAGTAAAATATTAACCCGTTATCGAAAAGAATGATGTTTAAAACTTCAATGCAAAGTGCTTAATATTGACACATTATGAGTTAATGTTTTGTTCTGTTATCAAATTAGATATCATCTTTAAGTAAAAAGCCTTTACACGGTCAATTAATTTATTCTAATAAATCTTTAAGAATTTATATCTAATTTCAAACTTTGATAATATTTAGAGTTATTGCATTACATTTTTGTTTCACCTTAGTTTTCTATAATTTATATCTATAATTTCCGAGGGATTTATGAAAAATAAATAATTGATTTTTTGATAAAATATCTAATTCTAACAGGTATTAGAAAAGATTCCATTCAAATTCTTAATTTGAGATTTGAGGCGTAAGTAAAGTATTGATTGAGTTATATTCTTAATTTGACTTGTGAAACGCTATATGATTTTTTTATTTAATAAAATGTATACGTGTAAGCATAAATATTAATATACCATAAATAATTCGTGTACATGTGCGTACTTTAACAACTTGTATGTTAGAGAATGAATTTTAATAACTTGAATTCTCGAGTATATTCTCTATGTATTATATACATATTTAAACACATTATCTTTATTGTTTTTACCACGTTTGGATTATGATATCACAAAACACTTACCGAAATTTCGAGATTGTCTTTTCCATATGTGTTGATTTAGAGAGGAAGATTCATTTACAAAGTTTATGTCATTTATGGATGTGAATTCTTTCATTCATAAGTTTTCGAGTAAATGTTTTTTTATGTTAAGAATATTTTTAAGATTCGTTTCATTTTAAATAATGATGAATTGGACTAGAGTTTCTAGGAAGACATCATGACTCCCTCTAACACTCGTTGTATCGTCTAATGGGTTGACTTCTCTTACTTGTGGTTGGTTTTCGCTCTCGAGGTGATTTCGACAAAGTGCTCTCATTGACTAAACAATGATAAGTTTCGACAACATGAGAGCATTTTCAAGAGTGATGGTGTTCTTTCTTCATCCAAGTCGTCCAATCTGGCCTATGCTCGTAGATTAGCCTCATATTGACCGAGCAATGATAAGTTTCAGCAACATGAAAGAGTTTTCAAGAGTAGAAGAGTCATGGTAATATTTCTCCATCCAAACCGTCCAATCTGACCTTCAAAGCTCGCATAGCCTCATGTTGCAGTTTCAGTTGTTGAGTTAGGGTCTCAGTTTGAGTTCTCAACAATGCCTTTGTTTGTTCTTGCATGTTCCTCAAGTTTATTTGATGTGTTGCCTCTTGAGTTGTTCGTTATGGTCCAACAATTGTTGGATTTGGTTTTGGATAGTATTCATGGAATTTATATTTGTTTCTCCCATTTGGTTGAAAAGCGTGAGGTTGGCAGGTTTGGAATAAATGAGTGAGGTCAGGGATAGTTTTACCATGCCTCATGATGGATGATAAATGTTCTTACAAGGTTGGATTATGGGTCTAAAGAGACAGGTGGAGGAATAGTAAGAGTGTCCTTCCTAGGAAGGTCGTCTAATAAGAGAAAAATTCACCTCCAAAAGAATTTTTGATATTTAAGGAGAAACTTTTTTGAGATCTTTTTAAGATATGAGAAAAAATATATTATTCAATGAGTGATACATTCCTATTTGAGCGCCTTATATGATATTATGAGAATGTAGTAGTTTGTCATTTGAGTATAATAAATTTTCATATATATTAAATATTTATTAAGTGTCGAGTTTGAGGTTTTCTTTTTAAAACACACACATATATATATATATATATATATATATATATATATATATATATATATATATATATATAATATTAATTAATAACTACAAATTTCATATATTTAATTAGATCATGATTTAAACCTGAGATAAATTTTAGTAACACTTTTTTAATTCCTTACAAATTAAATATTGATTGACATAAGCAATGACTATTTATGTCATTTAATTCAGTTTAATATACAAATTATTTTAATGTTACTCTGTCTTTGAGAATGTTAACTATTGTATTCAACAATAAATCATCATCCTCCATTAAAAAGATTCATTTGTTTGTGTATTGTAAAAATTATTTAAAGGATTTGAAATCTAACTGTATAGTTATGGCAGAGCCTGAACATCTCAACTCATATCAATGGAATTACATGTGTTCAACTTAGTAGTATGAAAAACTTAAGAAAGTCATTGAGATATTAATCAAGATTAAATCTATTAACTTGATGATGATTATGATCAAGAAATCGAAACTAATTAACCTATAATAAATGGTTAAACTCATTTACACATGCATAAAATTTGTAAGTTTGTTGTACTACATATGTCTGAATATATTTCGATCACCTGTTTAGAATTACCATACCCTTATATCCATGACGACATGACTGATTATAAGACAACTTCCATGATAAACATTGATTACGTTGACCATATTATATAAAGATTAAAGCATTATTAGCACAATTGACTAACTGAATATTAATCTAAGTAATTAGCCACATGAATCATATCCATTTAGATAAAAAAATCATAAATGTTAGTATAAATAGTATAATTTACTAGGTAACGAGTTATGTTTGATTAATTAATATATTTATCATATGGTTATACAATTAACTGCTTGAGCAACATAGTGTTTTTTACGAGTACAATTTTTATTTACTGAAGAAAAGACAAGCTAGAAGAAAACGAATATCCAAAAATTTTAAAATTTAAAGTGTTTAGAGTATTTCTTAAAAGTTGTAGGTTTGTGAAAGTGGTATATATATATATATATATATATATATATATATATATATATATATATATATATATATATATATATATATATATATATATATATATATATATAATG